>NC_142145.1:30420454-30571969 GCF_024610735.1 Ursus americanus
TAACCCATTTCAAGTTTATTGTTGTTCCGGTGGTGTGGCTCTTGGTAATTTACGAGACTGTCTGTGGGGTTCAGGAGCTCTTGAGACCTCCCGTCTAATAAAATAGCCATGTCGTTTTTCCTGAGTGAAGGGACCGACATATATCAAGAAGTGCAATTTGTTTGATATCCTTTTGTACAGGAAAAGGAAAGGTTGTGGCATTTGTAGGTTAGTAAAAAGAGGGAGGAAGTTAAGGTATATAGGTATGTTGAGAAAGACTTTGCAGTTGAAAGTACATAAAGGTCCTTTTGTATTTAACATCTTGGGGGCATACTAAAGTTTCCAGATGGAGCTGTCAGTTTAAAGTCTTAAATGTAGTCCATTGCATATTCCTTCAGGTTTTAAAGGTAGCAAAACAGCTCTTTCTTTCTAATAATTGGTTAAATCACCCCTTACCTGAAGAAGCAGGCCACTTTGCTTTTCCTGTTTGCAATAAAAACTGTAATCCTGACTATGAAAGAAGGTGTATGGATGAGTCTTTATTCCCAGTAAGTTGTCCTTTTATAATGGAATTCCCAAAAGAGGGATTTTGTAGTTACATATTGAGAGATTTGATCCGAAGACTATGTCACTGAATGAGCAGTCTGACTCACCACACAGCTATCCCAGGAAGTGAAGATCCATTAAGTCTCTTGTTTAATTTATAAAATTATGATTTTTACTGACAGAAAAAATAAGGCTGTGCTACATAAATTAATGACACAAATATTGAATTATCTGTGATCCTAGGCAACAGCTAGGCCTGGATAATTTGATACAGGCCGTAAGACTAGAAGTATGTGTCTGTTTGCTTGTGGGGTATGTGTGTGTGCCTGTGTACATATGCGTGTGTATGTAAGTACATGAATGAGATGATGAAATCATAAGGCTGAGGACTCAAGGTTGTACTGGTGGCATCGGGGCTATCAATTGGCATATAGGATTCTAATTAGGAAAGTTGAGATTTTCTGACTAAAAACTAGGAGTTTTTGTGGGCAGGGCATAAATGTACAAATGAATGTATTGAACTATGGGCTTTTATAACAGCTTATGGATGACAGTGCTGTCACACATTCAATACACACCTTTTCATGGCAGGATATAGGATAGCTTTCTTCTTCAAAAGATATTTTTTGTCTGGCTAGAGCTTCTCTCAATAGTGCTGAATGTTCAGTTCAGGCACAATTCAGAGTAAAGAAATCTGGCTCTTAAAGCTCTGTCTTTTCTAGTAGAAATCATTTAGTCAGTTCCTTCCTTGTGGTCTCTGCTAATGAGAATGTTGAGTCAACGTGGAGTGGTTATGGGAGGAGCCTGATTGCATTCCCCTTGGGGGTCCCTAAGAATGGGTATTCCTGGCATTGGGCAGAGTAGTAGCCAGTAACTTACATGAAGCTCCGGCAACTTTGCAATAACTCTTCCAACTGTCTGACTCAATAGCAGCCTTTGGAAGGGTATTTTTTATCTATGACAGTTGCACCTTTCAATCCTAGATTGGATTTCTCCCTGTCCTCCCAGAAGATGTTTTAGTGATGTACCAGCTTTAGCATATGATTGGTAAATCCTTGAAATAAATCCGCAGCTAAAAGAGAGGCATGGTAGGGTAGGGTGGAAAAGGGCGTTCAGATTCACTAGTAAATCTAATACCCTGCTAATACCATTTTTAAGAAAGGAGGGGCTTGTTCTTCATTTCTATATCCTTTCTAAGTTTCTTAACTCTCTTCTCTTTTTATTGTCTTTTCTCTGTACAATGAATTAATCAGATCAGTTGTCACTGTTCTGAAATTTGTGGTGCCTGGTTGCTGCCAGGGAATTGATTTTTACATCTGACGTGGTACATGGGACCAGTCAGTGACGTGGTCTTCATGGGGGCTGAATGTCCACTGTCCTCATTGGGACTAACTTGCTGTGGCTTTGGACAATAACCTTTTCTGCCAGGGCCTTAGTTCTCTTTATCCTGAAAACAAAATGAAACAAAACTGGTTTTGTTCGTACGCCACCTACCTCCCAGGTAGGAAGGAGACTGAGAAATCAAAGTTGGAGAATAATGAATGGATGAGGAGACATAGGCTGAGAAAATTATATGTAAGGCCATGATCAATGATTGGAAGTCCACAGAGAAAAGCAAGGGGAGAGGCAGAATAATAGAAGTCCTGGGGAAATAGAAAAGGAAACAGAAGATGCATTGAGACAAAGGAGAAAGAGAGCAAGCTGGCAGAAAGGAGAACGGGTACGAGAGTTGCAGAGAGGGATTTTCTTCAGGAGGAGCTTTTGAAGCTTCTTGGGACCATGGGCCCTCTCTGGGCACAAAGTGGCAGCCTGACCAATGTGTCATACACAGACAAGGCCACTTGTAGTGCCTGGGGTGTGCAGGGTAAAATGTGAATGAATGTTTTCATGCCAATTCCGCCCTTTAAAGATGTTTTCCCATGGTTTCCTGGAAGGTCTGAATCTCTGAACAGGGTATTAGATAAGGGCAGGAGCAGTATCTCCTAAAGATTCCACAAAAATCCAGACTACTTATCTAAGAATCCACGGAATTTTCCTATTAACACTCCCGTGCAGCTCCAGTAATAAGCCTGGCACAATGAGGATAGAGGGCCATTAGGTGACATGCCCTGCCTTTGCAGAGTTACAGTCAGGGGAAGGCAAACATAGACAGAGGACAAAGGTGGTAGAGGGGTGTGTGTGTGTGTGTGTGTGTGTGTGTGTGCGTGTGCGCATGTGCACATAGAAATGCTTTCTTAAGGGCACCTGGGTGGCTTCGTCGTTAAGCATCTGCCTTCGGCTCAGGGCGTGATCCCAGAGTTCTGGATTCAAGCCCCGCATCAGGCTCCTCCGCTGGGAGCCTGCTTCTTCCTCTGCCACTCCCCCTGCTTGTGTTCCCTCTCTTGCTGGCTGTCTCTCTCTCTCTGTCAAATAAATAAATAAATAAAATCTTAAAAAAAAAAAAAAAGAAATACTTTTTTAATTAGGTGGCTTAAAAACTAAAGAGATGATTATGGACTTGAGAAATCAGATCCATTTTCAGAGAGGAAATGGAACATGAGAAAAATATGGACCATTTGGAATAAATGGAGAGGCATGAGGTGGAGCATTTCCTCCTGGTGAGAAAGATGAGGACACCCCTAAAGACGTGGAAAGTCATGGCTTGCACAGATGACAATTAAGAAACCCTGCTTATATCAAAATAGAGTAAATAGGTTCTTTTGAGGAAAGGACTTAAATATCAGGATAAAATGTGGCATCCTAAGCAAACAGGATAAAAGCAGCCTATGATTTGACAGTAGGTTAAAAGCTATAGAGCCTGTATTTTCTCTCTTAGTAAAGTTCGCTTTGCATTTTACAAACAGTTTTTAATTCATTTCTGGGTATAGAAAAAAGTCCATTTTTTGGATGTATAGATTACCATTATATTGATTTTGAGATCTGTAGGTGATGGCTACTCAGACTCCAAATTGTGAATTTTTAAGATTTAATTAATTATATTGTATCAGTGAGGTTTGTATTCACCTGCAGGTGAAACCTGATTACAGATTCTTTTTTTAAAAAAAGATTTATTTATTTCAGAGAGAGATAGAGAGTGAGAGGGTGCGTGCACGCGCAGGATGAGGGGCAGAGGGAGAGGAGAAGCAGACTCCCTGCTGAGTGCAGAGCCCTATGTAGGGCTAGATGTGGGGCTCGATCTCCCCACCAGGAGATCCTGACCTGACCTGAGTAGAAATCATGGTGGGATGCTCAACCTGCTGAGCCACCCAGGTACCCCTGATTACAGATTCTTATTATGCAAATAGAGTTGTATTTTTCCTCACATAACAAAGGATCTCAAGGTCAGCAGTTACCGGATTGGGTCTGTGGTTTGGTGATGTCAGGGCTCAATTCTCTGTGAGTCTCCTGGCTTTTCCTTTACTGTCTGAAGATGGCTCTAGCCATTACATGCACAATCAAATCAGGAAGAAAAGAGAAAATAGAAGGCCTAAATTGGATCACAGAGACTCTCTTAGTCAAAGAGAAAGCTGAGAAAGGTGGTGCTTGGCTTTGCAGGCAATTCAGTGAGGTGCAGAAATGAAGAAGAGAGATGGGAATAGTTTTTAATTGCCACAACTACCATGATCATCTGGGTATTTAGTGATTCAAATCTTTGTTATATCTTTTTTTTTTTTTCTTAAGATTTTATTTTTATTTATTCAACAGAGATAGAGACAGCCAGCGAGAGAGGGAACACAAGCAGGGGGAGTGGGAGAGGAAGAAGCAGGCTCATAGCGGAGGAGCCTGATGTGGGGCTCGATCCCAGAACCCCGGGATCACGCCCTGAGCTGAAGGCAGACGCTTAACTGCTGTGCCACCCAGGAGCCCCCGTTGTATCTTCTAAATATGAAAACACCTGCATAAACAAAGCCTGTGGTGGCTCTCAATGTCCAGATATTTTTTGTTTGTTTCAGGTTTTTATTTAAATTCAGGTTAGTTAACATATAGTGTAATACTGGCTTCAGGAATAGAATTTAGTGTTTCATCACTTAAATACAACACCCAGTGCTCATCACAACAAGTGCCCTTCTTAATACCCATCACCCCTTTAGCCCATCCTCCCCTCCAACAACCCTCAGGTCTGTTCTCTGTAGTGAAGCGTCTCTTAACGGTTTGCTGCTTTTTTTTTTTTTCCACCTATGTGTATCTGTTTTGTTTCTTAAATTCCACATACACGTGAAATCATATATCTCAATGTCTAGATATTAATATTATATAGCAAACAACTGGATTTTTCAACTTTCATGTAACAGTCATCATTTCTAATAGCTTTATAAATATTATTCACATTTCTCCCTATTTTCTGGTAAACGATTTCCATGCCAAACGTAAGATTTCTTCCAAAATGCTAACCAGTTTTCCAGCAGTTTTTGCTTTAAGTCATGATCATGATCATCTTCCTTGTTGTCAACATTTATTGTGCCCTTGCACGTGAGGTCTTTTTATTTGTAATTCTCATTTTCGTAATACCTAGAAGTAGTTGTCGTTATTCCTATTTTATAAATAAGGAAAGTGAGGCTCAGATAAAAGTAAAGTGAGTTTCTCAAGGGCATATGGCTGGAAGGTGGCAGAATGAATTGAAAGCTAATTCTTTCTATTCCAAAACCTGTTTCATTTTGTGTTTTGGTTTTTGTTTTGATTTGTTTGCTTTCAGAAGGTTGTGCTGACTTCCCTGTGCCATTTGAGGGAGTTTGCAGTTATCTGTTTCCCAGATCCCATCTGGGTTAAAACTATGATTATGAATTCAGGGATAATTTTTTTTTTTTTTTTTTTACTCTAACTCAGCCTCGGGTACTGATTACCTGGAGTCAGAATATAAAGGGCCAACTCCAAGAGTTGCAAAAATCACAGCTATCATAGAGATAAGTCTTGCTTCAGTTATTAGGCAGAAGATAATGATTAGGTTTTTAATAACATTAATCTCTCCCTGTCCCTGTTTCTAGCTGCTTCATTTGGAAGGAACAGATTTTGTTCTTGAGGAGAGTTTCCATCAAGAGCTTTGGATTTGGGTCTTGCCTGAAAGGGACTGGTCAAACATACTTCTGTCAGTGAAGTGCCATGATGTGTCTGGAACAGTGGTTCTCAACACACACATTAGAATCACCTCAGAAACCTGAAAGCATGTAAAAGCCTGCACCAGCCTCCAGAGATTCTGATTTAAATGGTGTGGAGTGAAGTCCAAGCATCAGTCTTTATTATGATGTTTGTTGTTGTGTTTTGTTTTGTTTTGTTTTTAGATCCCCAGGTGATTCTAATGCTCAGCTTGAGGAGGAAACCACTGGCCTAGATGATTAATAGAGGTACTAATGGAGGAGAGGGAAGAGAAAGCCCCAGAGTGAATGGTCCTCAAACCTTTTGGTTTGGTCTATGGACCATTTTATGGGGGTGTTGAAAGAAATGGGTCTCTTTAGAATTAGTAGAGATAATTGCCTGGCTGTTGATGAGACAGGATGAGTGGAAGGATAAGTAAATGACTAACGAGAGAGAAGTTATATGGAGGGAGTAACTTCATCGTGTGTTTCCATGATGCTTTTATAGTTTTTTAAATATCATCCAAATTTACCAGTGAAAAAACTAAGATCTTTTGGGATAAATAAATTAAAGAGACTATAGTTTTAGTGTGTGGCAAAACTTGAATTAGAATTTCGATCTGCTAAGACTTAGTCCAGATTCTTTCTTGTTCTGGAGATCCTGGATAACATCCCAATGGTGAAATCACCTTTTATGAACACCCCTGGGAGATTTCACGGAATGCACAGATTTGTATTCTTGGGGGGGAAGAATAATTGATCTGATTTGGTCCCCAAATTTCATTTTGCAGAAGCTCTGTTCTGAACAATTTTCTCACAGCAGCGAGAGAAGCCTGTTGTGTACTTAAACACAACACTGTGTCAGCATAGATGTTTGCCATGGCTATTTTCAATTCCCTGGGCCTAGTGTATTTCCTTTTTGTTTAGTGGCAGATGCCCCTTTGTTTCCCAAAGCCCATTTCTTTACACTTTTTTTTTTTCTGTTTTCAAGTTTGATCCATCTGAAATCTATACATTATTTCACAGACATCAGTGGCTTTTTTCCAGGTTAAATTATTTAATGGCATTGTTTCATTGAAGGCTTCAGATTAGCTGCTGACACTTATTGGCAGAAAGAAACACGTTTTTCCATTGGGATAAAACATATTTTGTATCAGAGAAAAGAGCAACTGAATTGAGTTTCTGTCTTCTAAATCTTAGCTGTGGCAAATGAAGACATCTGATGCTTTAAATGACAATTTACCTTTGTATCAAAATTAAGCATTAGTCACCCAACCTATATTTTCTTTCTCCCTCCTTCCCTCTTGCCATTTCACCCTCCTGCTTTCTCTCCTCTTCTCTTTCCTTCATTCCCCTACCCCTTCCCCTCTCTCTTTCCCTAGATCCCAACTCCTCCCTGAGCTCTCTCCCTTTTCCTGTCCACCTCTCCACCCCTCCTCCTCTCATCTCATTTATTTTCTCTTCTCTTTCTGCCCTTGCTTCTCTCTCTTTTGCCTTTTCTAACTTACTCTATTTTGGTTAGCTTATCTTCTCATCTTCTGAGTCTTTATTCCTCTGGGTTTGGAGGTTTTAATTCCAAATGCCACTCATCTTGTGGAGTGAATAAATCAGGCATCTGAAAGGAAAGAGGAAAAAAAAAATGAGGTTTAATTTCATTTCTCTTTCTTTCTCTGCCAAGCACTTTCCTTGGGAATTTTACAGAAACAAATGGAAAGAACATACACTTTGCCTGTTTGACTATCCAGGTGAGAAATGGCAGCGAGGAGGTCAGCAGCTATCTGGGTGCTCCTACCGCCCCAGCATGGAAGCATGTAAGTGCAGTTAGGCATCTGTTTTCCTGTCCTTTCTAGACATCTGTCTGCCTGGAATGCCAGGCACTGCATTGGTATAACACTGCTTTATATATTTGCCCAAATAGCTTCATAGCTACGGTTTGACCATTTATCATCACAATAACCTCTCGCTGCAGTATATGCCCATTTTCCAGATCAGGTCAGTGATCTAAGCATTGGTAGGATGAATCTTCAGCTGTTAGAGAGGAGAGCAGTGCTATATATTGCAGAGCCTGGGAACTAAGGTAAACATTAGCAATCTGGAAAAGCATCCTTTTGGATGCCAGATCCAAATGGGGCTAAATGAGTTGAGGGAGGGCAAAGCTGAGGATGTTTGGAACATGCTGCTCAAGGAAGGGTGGGGCAGGAGGAGAAAGAAGAGGTCAGGAGGAATTTTCTTGTATTAATGTCACATATTAATATTACAGTAATGTCACAATAATGTCCTAGAGCCTTCTGTGTGCCTGAATGTTTAAGAGGGCAGGTTAGCAAAGGACAATCAGGCAAGACCACAGACCACCTCCTGTGGTGGGATCATGTGTGCCCTGAAGAGATGCTTGGCAAGGGGCTGAATGAGGCTGAGCTTAAGCCACTCTCAGCTCTCTGAGCTGGGCTATAGTTACAGAGGGAGAAGGGCCTTTGTCTTAGCAGAAGGGTCATTTAGGCTTAACTAATCAGACATTGCACCTTAAACTCAGGTAACTTACTTGATAGTTAGGGTTTCCTAGTACATAAAGTGGGGCCCAAGACCAGGAATTGGGATCCTTGATATTTAGGCTGACTTCCTGTGTTTCTTCTACCTGCTGCTGTCCACTGGATAGCACTGTGTATTACAATTGCAAAAAAGATGAAATGCAAAAAAATGAAGTGGTAAGCTTTTCTTTTCAAAATGGTTTGAGAGGACAACCTCAGAAATTTCTTTTAGAGAAGAATGTAGCAATCTTGTGGAGAGCAGGCATTTTCTGTGCCTGATTTAACCAGATACTTTTCAGCCACACTATGCTAAGGACAGCACTTGACTGCTATGTTACAGCCTCTTAGTCTTAATGGTGCTGCCACCTCCGCTTCACTAGGATTCTTCAGAACTTGCTTAGCCATGGATATAGTAATTGGAATCAGTTATTCATTCCTAATAAATGAGCCGAGTAACTGGGAGTACGTGGGGTAGAAGTGGGGGGTCATCGCCTCAGCACTGACAGTCAAGAAAATAGCATGAAAGCCTTCTTGAATATAAGGAAAAACAAGAGTATTTCAGGGAATGATGAGTGGTCTTTGTTTTGGATCCCTTATTCCATCTAAAGCGAAAATAAAGAAGAGACTAGCGATTGGGGAGATGGAAGGAAGGGGAGCTGGCAAGAAACAAACCAAGAGCATTCTTCACAGTATCTGTTTAGCACAATGAATTGAGGTCAGATTAACAGCCACAAAATAGTCATTACAAACATTGAGTTAGATTCTGGAATTAGGAGTTCTGTAACCCCCTAGCTGGGTCTACTTTGGAGATGTCCGCACAGCTGTGTGAAAGGAATGATGTCTGTCTGGCTGCCTTGCAGTCATCATGAGACTCAGTAGAGAAAATACATTCAAAAGCACATTGGAAAATACAGTAAACTGTGCAAATAAAGGCATTTTTATAATTTTATAAATTCCCTTTTTATTCCTGGACTCTTTTCTAAGCCCAGTAGTCCTATGCCGTCTCTCCTGTCTTCTGTATTTTCTCCCTTTATCTAAGGACTACAGTTATCTGATTTGAGGAGTCAGTGTTTGGCAGATAGCTAGCAGAGCTCTTACTCATGGCATGCTCATTAGGAGAAGAAAATGAGAGGACAATTTGAACCATCTTGTTGGAGGAAAGAAAAGAAGAAATACATTCACTTATTAATATATAAACTTATTCATCATGTATTTGCAGAGGGTCCACTGGATCACAGTCACTGCACTAGACACTTAGGTTGTGGTAATGAATGATGCATAATCATCCTCTTGAGAATGTCAGAATCTAGTACTTTTCTTGGAGGTCTTCCTGGAAAAATTCATGTATTTTCTAAGAAAAGTCCAGAAATTTGCTAGACTAGGTAGGTATCTTCTAAGCAGAGTATGTGTGTTGTTTTGGAGGAATAGACTTTCCCTCACCAAATGTAAAAGTGACTCTGTATGTTGGGAGTAAGTTTTGTATTTATTGCCTCTTCCTCTCATGGAAGCAAAATACTGATAATTCATGCATCTAGGGAGTGAACCCATGGTTTTTTTTTTAATTTTCTTTGGAAGTCAAACAGCCACTGTGTTAGGCCAAACAGGAAAGACAAAACTGTTGCCAGAAAGCTAGCCAGGTTAGAAGCAACCTAATTACATGGGCAAGGCAAGAATGCAATGATAGAATGAGTATAAAGTCGGCCAGAAATAGATATGGGTGAATGGAGTGAGGAAGAAAAAATCTTACAGTAGCAGGTGAGGTAGGGAGTTTACGAAATGACGGGAAGGAGTGTGTGTTAGGATATGGATGAATCTGCTGTAGCTGGGGTGACTCTTAAAAGTTACCAAACATGACATTTAGTAAATGCTTCCTGAGCCAAATCACACCGTTTAGGGGAACTCAGAATCTGAGTCTAATATCTGTACCAAAAGGAAAATATTTTCAGTTACTTTATCCTAGTTTCTACCCAGATTTTTATCTCTTCCATAAACAGGTTAATCAATAGCAAGTTAAATCAGCAAATATTTACTGGGAACTTCTTTGTGTAAGAGCTTTGGGGTTCAGAGATAATACGATTTGGGGTTTTTCGAAGATGACTCAGAGTCTTGGGGCAGATACTGTTTTCAGGGAATTTACAGAGTGACAGAGCAATGTGACATACACAAGAATGACTCTGCAGAACGTGAGAAGCCATGGGAGAGCCATGTCTAATAATCTCTGGGAGTTCAAAGAAAGCAATGATCACTTCAGTTGAGAATCTCAGGGAGAATTAGGAAGGGCACATTTGGAAGTAACGTTTGACCAGGAAAGTTACGAGGTGATGAGAAAATGAATGTTTCCTATGAAAGAAACAAATTGAACCAGGAAATTGAAGGAAACGTGGCACATAAATAGGAAACAGTGAGCTCTGTGAGGACAGTAGGGGGAAATTAAAGTTGGAAAGGTCATTCTGGACTCGGTTATAAAGTACAGAATGACTTAAAAGCTGCAAGTCTCACTTTATTCTACAGCCAACAAGGAGCCAGTCACAATTTTTTGTCTATGATGGTAATGTTATAACCAGAATTGCATGTCAGAAATATTAATTCAGTTATCAATCAACAGTTATTTACTGGGTATCTACTCATTGCAAGGTACTATGCCAAATGTTGACGAGAATGCAAAAGAAATACATCACACAATCCTTGATCCAAAGGTCTTGCACTCTGAGTAAGGAGATAAATGCCATATTCAAAGAATGATGACTAATTATTGAGTTATTTTACAATCATGTTGGATAAACGGTGATACTTGTAACACTATTCTGGTTCCCTCTGAGCATAATCTGGAATCTTCCATGTTGAAATTGTTACAAGGTTTTCTCATTATGCTTAGTTTGTAATCTGTTAGTTGGTTCTAAACTGCTGCTTGTAGAAGGGAAATTACATAGCAAATTTGAGTGCTGCAAACCTACTACCTTGAGCGGATTTGTAAAGAAAATCTTCCTAAGCCCCCTTCTCCCCCCAGCTGTGAAGTGCATTTAGCTGAATGGAGATTCTTTGTTTGTCTCAATGATTAATTGTATCTTGCACTGTCCTAGAACCTGATATTTAATTATCCTAAAATGCTTTATGAATATAGATTATGTGTCTCCAGGACCATGTGAGTGGGCCAGGGATGTTTTGCTGAGTGATCTTTTCTCCAGTCAATGTAAATTTTGCCAGAGACAGGCCGTGACTTCTTCATTGTCTGACTTTGAGCCATTGCTACGTCTGGAAAGAAGGACATACCACCATAGGGTGCCATTTATCTCAGGCCACAACTGGAATCTGGATGTTTGCACCAGCCTTAGCTGTTAATTCTGGCTTATTTCCTTGTCAGGGGTGTGCCTGTGTGTGCGTGCACACACACACACACACACACACACACACAATCATTGATAATATAGATGGCATAAAATGAGTTTTGTTTTTGTTTTTGATTTATGTTATGCTTCTTTTATTTATTTCTTTATTTCGGGGTGAGGCACAAGAAAATTGCTTGCCCTTTGCTGGTAGAAATCTTAGAGAAGATCTTTGTCTTTGTTAACATTGCCATCATCACCCCGTCATCATGACAGCATTATCAGATCTCATCATCCAAACTTTATGAAGTACTGCCCATGAGTTGGGTTCTGTGTTTGGCTGTTTTATTCGCTATGAAAGAGATGCATTTAGAATCCTTTATGGACAAGAGATGCCACCATTATATCCATATCAATGAACTGTTCTGTCAGGCAGTAGAATCAGATTATGCTCTTGCCCAGGTAACTTTGTAAGATGACTAACTGGAATATGGAGCTTAGCCTGAGGCCACAGGATATAACATGTGTAAAGTTAGGACCTATACTTTTATATGGGTTAGATCTCAGAACACTCTGTACAGAATCCACGGGGCTAATTGCCTACAGGCAAATATGGAACTGAGAGTTAATGTTTTAGGTGCTGATGAAGGCACTGATGTCTTCTCAAAATAGCTGCTTCCCTCAAAACCTTTTTTTTTTCATATTTTTTTCTCCTAATGGGAAGTCCTTCCTTGTCTTTTCCAGCCATACATTAAACCAGTCTTAAAATTGGTGTAGACACAGACCCACATCTGGGAGATATTAGTCTGCCCAAAGGAATTCAGCCTGTGAACGGGTAAGAATCTAAATAAAATATTTGAAAATTAGGTTCATTCCCTTGCTCTCATGTTTCTACAGGTATTTACATTTTCTGGGTTAGCAGCCACATCACTCAGTATTGTTGAGTGTGGAAAGGGTTTGTGAAAACGTTGTGGGCTGACAGATGTTTTGAACTTCTCTGTCTCCCCAGCTGCACCAGATCTAACAGCCTGAAAGTGATTTCCCTTTATGATATTTCATACCACATTACAAATCTAAATTGAGGCCTATTTCCTAAATACATTTAAATATTAGCTGAATATAAAAATGTGAATACAGCCAACAATCCATGAATACGCAAATGTATTTCAAAACATTCTTCACCCTGAGAATCAGAAAATGGCATATCTGGGACAAGGGAAGATGGATACAAAAGACCAAAATGGAAACATGCCTATCTGTGTATCTAACAGTTACTTTTGTGTCTATCACCATAGTGCCTGGGCCTTTTGTTGAGAAACATTTCTTCTCCTTAATGATGATAAACTCAGGAATATGCAGGAACAAGAGAGCTAATTTATAAATAACGCGAATCTCATCCATAATGGCCAGTATCGGGAGGCCATTATGTAGATGTATCCAGATCATTAAGTGGTAAGGTTGGCAACATTACAAATTCTATATCCATGTGCAGAGGCTGAGGGAGGGTGGTAGGAAGAGCGTGTACAAGGCAGGTGTTCTCTTTTGGTTTTGGAAATCCAGAATACAAGGGAACCTCTCAACTTCAGATTTTAGCATTGTTTGCACCAGTAATGTTTTGCTACCCTTAGTTTATAGACCTGCTGATCACGTGTTTGCCTTCTTTGTGAAATTTCTAGGAATGAAAGGTCTTGATGGAGTCCTTAAAAAGCACATTACCATGCCATGGATTTGTTTTTATTGTGGGTTACATAAAATTTTCCATTTACATAGTTACTCATGATGCAGCTAAATCCATGATGATATGCTTTGTAAGAAATGTATAGATATCCATCATGACTGATTAGTGGGCCAAGATTGAGTCCAATTTAATAGTATTCTCTTCAGCTTTTTCCTAGAAAATCTTTGTCTCCTATTTTTTTTACCCGAGGCTATTCTCAGTGTACCCTACAAAGAATAAGGATTGTTTATTATCAGCCCCTGGTATAGAGCAAATACGTGTCGATGAAGTAATTTTTATGGGCATGAACTACTGTTTCTTTTTATTTTTTTAAATAATCGTCCAAAGATCAAAGACAATTAGTGAATGAATCTCATAAATTGAACTAATTTTTATTTTATGTTGCTATATCATTTTCATTTCCATATTGCACTGGATATTATTGACCAAACAGGAATTCACTTTAAGAGAGTATATAGTGTTTGGTTTTTTTCTCTTTAAAGAATGAATGAGGTTTTCTTTTTTAACATACTGAAAATATCTTGTAGACATTTTAATTTTTCTGGTATTTGTCTTAATGTGGTCTGTAATTCTACAAGGTAGATAAGAGCAGGGGTATTTGTTTTTTGAGAAACCCAAAAGGAAAAGTGTCACTCTCCATTGGGTAGCTCCCCAGGCTCTGTGCTAAATTCGTTACACAGGTGAACAAATGATTGATTCTGGACTTCACTGTACACGAAATCTAGAGCAGGTACTATACCAGCTGATGTAAAGAGGACAGAATATTTAAAATAGATCTTGATCTCAAGGAATTTACATTTAGAAAGGGAGATTAGGCTTATATATGTAAATAGGTAATTAACCGTATAATGTAATTTGTGAGACGGTGGTGGAGATAACCAAGCACTACCAATACTCAGACGAGGGTCTTTCACATTGAGACTTTCAAGGAAGACTCCTAGAGAGGGACTGACTGCGATTTAGGGGGAGATTTTGATTGGTGGAGGAAGGTTTGTAGTGGCTGGCAAGTGGGGAAGAACGTGATGCAGTGTGTGGGGACAAGTTGGAGGAAGGCATATCCAGCAGGCATTGTTCAGATCAACATGACTAAGACAGAAAGTATATGGGAAGACATTGTGAGAATGCTTTGACTAGGTTCAGTGAAGTTTGAGTAGCCTGTTAAGGAATTTAAGCCATAAAGGCCATGAGAGTCCACTGAAAGTTTTTTGAGTAAAGTAAAATTAAATACTTAAGAATTATGTATCTGAGAGTTGGCAGGAAACTTGTGAGATCATCAACTTCTAGCCCATGTTTTCATATAACAAAGTATTATACCAAACCGGACAGGAAGTACTTCTGAAACATTCTGATTTTCTAGTCCAGTAGATTACTATGTTCTTTCAATTAAGATTTTGGCTCTTTCTGCAGTCCAACTCAGACAAATCAGATTTTCACAAATCAGGACCTAGTCTTGTTCATCTCAGACACATTTATGGGATATCTTTGATTGCCTTAGACATTTGACAGCCTGGCATTTGTCAAAAGTTGATATACTGGTCACCCTGCTCAATTTCAGCACTTTTATAATTGTGATATGTAAAGATGAAACGAAGTAATAATATTCCACTCCCCCACATGAAGATTCTTCTTACCCATCTGCTCTGATGTCTTTGTAACAATATCATGAAGTTATGTATGACATGCTGATCCAGTGAGGATCAGGGTGTTTCGCAGTGCAGCGATTTTAGTATCATGTTCTGCATTCCCTCTTACTTCCAGACACTGTGCAAGTTAAAGCTAGGTAAGCATTATTTCTTTTTTTAAGTACATTAAGGATGGGTAGTGGGCAGCCAACGGGATAAATTAATTGTCTGCTTAAAGCAGCTGAGTGCATTATCTCACCAGAAGTGGAAATCTTTAGCTCCCAGGTAGCAGCACAATGGGAAAACCCAACCAATTACTTCTGAGGGATTCAAAATACCCTGAAGTGAGGCAGTCGGGGAGGCCTTGGATAAAAGTGAGATGTATGCCCTTGTTGAGATAGGGCATGGACCATATTTTGGGCTGTTCAGTACTTTCTTCTTTTTTACTCTGATGGCTGTACTCTGGCCATTTTCTGCCCCAGAAGTGGACTGGGCTCACTGCTTGCAAACATGCTTTGTTTCCCCAGGCAGCTCTCCATGATCCTTAGAACTTGCAGTCTGTTTTCCTGTAGGAGTGCTGATGAACTCACCTAGAGGACCTGCTCCTTTGTTTTTGCTGTTTATCTTCTACCCATTCTTGAAGGTCTGCCCTCTCCAGGACACCTTCTGTGTCTATAACTAACCCTCATTCTCATTGGTTTCACCTCTCAAACACCCACAGTGGCTAAAGTCCATGCTGTACCATCTGGAATTGCATTTCGTATGCTTGTTCTCATTTCTGGTTGCTCAACAGAATCACCCATGCAAGGATTACTTTCTTTTTTCTTTTTTAATATTGAATCATTGGCTTTCAACTTGGCTGTGCATCAGGATTATTTACGGAAGTTTGCAAAAACAAAAAGGCTGCACCCAGAGATTGGGACTTTGGATGACCTGATCCCCTGCATTTGTATAAAGTCCTGCAGGTGATTCAGAGGCATAGTTAAAGTTCAGAATTTCAATTCCGTATGTTTTGCATCACCTATTTTTGTTTTGAGTTAATCTTTTCTTTATAATTAAATTATTAGGCACTGAAGTTTCTTTGGAGTATTTTATCTACAGCATTTGCATTGCCAATAGTATAGTATATTGCTTTGGTTAATTTACTTCGCAGAGATGTTGGGAGAAGACATCGTTCTCATTCTAGATCTGCTTGTCCTGGGCAATTATTAAACAATTCTGGTCACATGGACATGCAAAGACACCCCCCCCCCCCCCCGCGCCCCCAGCCCCAGCCTCAGGGAGGCTTCACAGGACAAACCCATTTCAAGAGAACACGGTTTATTTTTCCAGGAACAGAAGCCTGAGGGCAGTTTTAGATATTTTTGTTTTAGAATGCAGAATTTATGTGAATGACAGTAGCCCCAATGAAGATAAAAATTGGGGATGATGTGATGTTCCAATATGCATTTACCCTGGTTTACCCTGGCTATTATGGAATTCACTTTAGAAGAGGGTGGAGCTCCAGAATCTCATTAGAATCTCCAAACAGACCAAAATAAAGCAAAAAGGAGTCTGGGTAGCCCATTTCTTAAGTGCCTGTGCCCCTGTGCATCCTGGGAAGAGTTGAAATCAGGTGGGAAAATTTCATCTCCCTCCCACATTGGTCTTCCCTTTCTGTTGCTGTGGGTTTTTCCCCACAATAGGAGAGCTGTGCTGTAGACTATATATGATCTGGAAACTCACTGATAAGATAAAGATATAGCCACCTCTGGGTAAGGGCAGGTGACCATCCTTATAGCCTCTTCAGTAGCCAGGGTGGTCAGACTGGACATGAACCTGCCACTTCCTTTCTATTCTTAGGGAGGAGCCCATGTTGCCTGTGACAGGACATTATGCCTCATAGAAAGCTGAACCAGATATGTTTGCAAGGCTGCCTTCCATTGATGGTGCCCCCCAGACCCTGCCCCTCTGCTGGCCCCCCAAAACCCATCCACTATCCGCTATTTCAGCTTGGCCGTTGTAAGAATTTTGTTAAATGGGGCTCAGAGTAGTGAGAAAGGTGAAGCAGCTGCATCTGGAATGTATCGCCCTTGCCGTGCTTTTAGGTCAGAGAGTCTGGATGGCTAAGCTAGTTTTAGGCCTCCTTTCTTCTCCCCCCCCCCCCCCACGGCACTGAGGGGAGGCCTATTTTCACATATGCGCTCAGACATGCAGAAGCAAATGCCAAAATGAATTAACTGGAATAGCTCTATTAATTTATGCCTCGACAGTAATGACCTTAAGACACAGAAGAATTATATATTAATTTGTTTCTAGTGTATAGCACTGCTAAGTTAACACATTTAGGAGAATACACTTCCCTGTCTCCAGCTGTGAGGGTAAATGAGGCCGCCTGTGATATCAGGAGGAGTTCTGGCAGAGTCCCACTAGATGGCAGGGTGGCCTCAGGGATGGGCTGGGCTGCCAGCGGCTGCAAAAAAACACTTTGTTTGCAGTCATTATTTGACACACTCAAAAATTGACAATTTTTCTCGTGTACTTCATTTGGAAATTATATTTAAACTTATTTATTTACATGGGAACACACATAACATGTATATTTGCAAACAAATATGCCTACACTGTCCGAGATAAGGGTGTTTAAGAAACAACGCGTCCCCTGTGCCAGGCTGTCTGACTTCTGTGAAATTTCCTCGCTCTGCAGACGCCCTGCTGTGCTCCACACCAGCGCACACACCACATCTAGCCTTATTGATGTTGGGAAGGGGAGAGATGTCTTTGAAAGTCAAAGGGCATAATCCCTTCCAGGAGGGAAACTGTTTTTAACACATGGTTTGGTCAGTTAGGGGTGGCTCAGAAAAAATGCGGAACAATCAGCATCATACATTCAACCTGCCCCCACCCCCCCAAGAAGATTAAAAGTAGAATCAGATTAGAGATTTGAATTTTATTCAAATCCCTTCTTCCCTTTCCTTTCCCCCATCCTCTAATCTCGCCTACTCTTTTAGCTTCCTGTCTCTCTTTGTTCCTATTTCTATCAAATCTCCCTCCTCTTTTTCCTTTCCTTCTTAGCCTGAATTTCCACATCTCCCCCTTCTCCATCCTTCATTCTCTCAGAATTTGATGCTGCCAAGCTGCCTCTGATCCTGCATCCCTTTATGCAGCCTTTTCCAGTTAATGAATTGTTAAAATTTCATAGGGAGCGGTGACTGTGCTCTTCTCTGCTTCTGGACACCGCAGCTGGGAAGCTGCTTCCTTTCGGAGCAGGAAAGTCACAGCTATGAGCCGGCCACTTCTTGTTTGCAAACAGTTTTCACGGGTTTACATAGTTTAGTATGCAAGAGGGTCTTTTTTTTTTTTTTTTCCATCCAAATTTAGGGAGGATTAGTATTTCAGTTAATGAAGGCTTCTACAAAAGGGAGAATCTATCCATAGCAGAGAAAACAGACCCCAGCAGCCTTAAAATGCCTGGCTTTTGCAGTTTTCTGTAGTGGAAAGATTTCGGGAAAGTCACAGAAAAGGAGGACCATTTGACTGCATTTTCAGAGTGAGGTTCTTGGAAATACCTTCTGCCTCAGTTGCCTAGCAGGCAATCTTGTATTAATAATTGTAACTTTTAATATCTTTATTTCCAGATAAAACTAAAGTCATTTTCTTGATTGTTTCTGGCCAGTTACACACATGGGCTTCTGTTGGTTGTGTGTGCCTTCTTCCTTTTTGATTGTAGGCTAATTGCCTTATGAATAATGTGTGGGTAAAGAAAAGTAGAACAGAAGGTGATCAATAAATTGCAGTCTAGGTTAAAAAGGAATTTTCTCTTAAAATGTTACAAACAAGATATATATGCAATTATATGTAATTTTGTATAACACGTACAACAGTTATGACCCAGTTTGATATTTACATAACAGTGTGTACCCTCCTGGAAAATTATGTTGTTGTCACGTCTCTGGCTCATCATTAATTGTAGATTTTACAGTGCGAACCACAGAAATATATAGGTACTATCAACTTGATATTATCCCTACTTGATTGCCTCGCAAAGTTGTGGTTCATGGAGATTATCTTAGGCACTCAGAATTCTGAGGTTCTTCCAAAATTTTTCAGAAAAAGTGATGTTTAATTGTAGTTTCTGTGTTAAATATGTTATGTTATATTCTTAATAATAGGAAAGCTATGTGTCCTGTGCACAATACTTTTCAGTCATAAAGAAATACTCCTTAAACAGAACATCTCTTCAATGCATTGGGTAACTTAGTATTTAAGTAACCCTTTCCTTCTATTTTCCTCTCTCTCACTTCTTCCTGCCCCCGCCCCAAAGCTTTCCTGTACGTCACTGTGGTTCCTTAATGAGAAATTCATGCCAGCACTTTATAGAATTAAAAAAAAAAAAAGAAAGCAACTGAATTTCCTTCTTCATCTTAGCATTTTCTTCAGACTGGAGGTGCTGACCATCTTAAAACTACTAGACAGGCGCTGACATTTTATAAATTTGTGCCCTCACCATAAACCTCAACCAAGTCCTCTAGATTATTTCAAGAAAATCTTTCTTCTCTGCCAATACTGGACACATTTAGAGATCTAGGAAAAAAATAAATTGTTCTTCTTGTCTACTGTGGCATGCTTCCTGTCGTTAGGTGAATAATCGAGCAGTTTATTTTAATCAGAAGCTCTTTGCAGAGGGGGGTGCTGGAGAGGGTTAATTGCTAGGGTAAAACAACTACAGGAGTTCAGCTTACTGGGGTGCTAATTGGGTAACAGGTGAACATAAATAGTGTGGAGAAGCAGGAAATTAGAACATAGGAGGAAATATGTGGATGTTAAGCTCCACAACACTTATAAATGTACTTAAGTATCGGTGCTGCAAACTGAGTAGCAAGCTGTTTTCAGAAATTTCAGGCTGCAGTGCCAAGACTGGGATTGGCTTGGGAGAGAAAGGGAGCTTGGCTTCCTGTTGAGTAGGTGACCTCAGCTGAATCCAGCAGTTGGGTTTTAGGCTTTCAGCATCATTGATGTGTGTTGGGGGTAAAGGTAGCTGTGGGTAAAGCCTGGGTTATTCCCAGTCACGGCATGGCCAGGAGGCTTGAGGACAGCCCTGTCTACCTATATCTACTCAATGCTTGTATATCCTTGGTAATACTCACCGATGTTCACCTCACAAGTAAGAGTTAGATATAATCATCAACATTTACAGAAAAATAAATATGATGATTTATTTTTACTTTCAGATGTATTTAATTGAGATCCTATTCCTTCTTTCCTCAGAGCAGATTAGAAAGAAAAGACAGGCTAGACCAGCAAGTCCTCAACCTTGGCCGCAAGTGAGAATCACCTAGAGAGTGTTTAAAACTCCCTGTTCCCAGGCTGCACCCCGGGCCCATTAAATTAGAATCTTGGTAGTAAGGAGGGCACGTATTGCATGGTGCACTGGGTGTTATACACAACTAATGAATCATCGAGCCTTACATCGGAAACCGGGGATGTACTGTATGGTGACTAACATAATAAAATAAAAAATCATTATAAAAAAAATAATAATAAATAAATAAATTAGAATCTTGGAGGATGGGACTAACACATTAGTAAACTTTAGAAAACCCCCGGTGATTCTGATGAGCCAGGGTTGAGGACCTTGGAGCAGAGAGAAAAGCAGAGTTTGGGAAAGAGCAACTCTCCTATAACTCTCTGTGATAGTGTAATTATTTTGCACTTAATGTTGTGCTTCTGGGTGTCTATGAGGGATAAAGGGAAATTGTGTGGAGAGGCTGCATAGTCATTAAAAGGTGGTGCAATTCTTGTGTTTCAGGCCTGGGGAAAGAGTCATACTTTAGACTGTAACTGGGAACTGAGAAGGGAGGGAACTGTAGAAATGGGAGAGGGGACTCTTTCTCTTGGTCCAGAGTGAGATGGGTGAAGATATCTAAGAACGTTCTGGATATTAAACTACTGGACATCTCAAATTTCTAATCTGGTTACTGGGTGATATCTCTTTACTATTCCTACTCACTAGGGAATGCCACCCTGCCTAATAAACTTAAGGCTTAGGCCAGTCTGTGGTAGGTGTATTTGGACTTCAGCAAATCCATTAATCTCTCAGTATCTTTCACTTCCCCTTCAGTGGTTAGTTATTAGTTTCCTGTGGCTGCTGTCACAGATTAGCACAAACCTGGTGGCTGAAACAATAAAAATTTGTTTTTTTCACAATTCTAGAAGCCAGACATACGTACATAATATCCTCTTCTCTCCTTGGAGAAGGTCATTGAGAAGGCTTGACTGCAGGTTGATGCAAGAGCTGGCCCCAGACAATGGGATGCTCCTCACCCTCTCCCCTGTCTAGCTGCTGTTGCCATAGGTAAAGCCATTTCTAGGATGCCAGCCTTGGGTGAGCAACGTGTTATTGAGATCATCTGAATAATATGTGACTGAGCCCAGTTAAGGCCTTTCTGTAAACTCTTGAGATTGAGGCGAGCGGGCGGGGAGATCACTCGTCTTGCTGCTGCCCAAGACAAGCCTCATAGATAAGTTCCTCTGCTTCCTAAGGCTATCACCTACCAATCTGGAGTGGTCTGACTTTCTTCAGTCTCTCATTACACTCTGTGTATGGGGGCCAGTTTCAGGTTTGACCCTTGAAGCTCCTAAGTTTGCAGGCCAACAGTGTGTTTAGGTGTCCCTAAAGTTATATATATCCTTGTAGAATATGAATTATTACTTCGTATGCACATGCAGTTTTATTTTTCAAAAACATTGTGCTGTGAGACTGATAATATTTCTTAATTTTGAAACTCAGCATTGTATGTTTAGGATCCATCCATTTTGCTATATGTACTTTTGTTGTAACCATTGCTTCTAATGACTGTAATATTCCACAGTGTTCATTGACCACATTTTACTTTTACCCTTCCTCCAGTTATGGACGCCTAATTTATTTCCCCCTCCTTGCTACAGTGAATATTCTTGTACAAGTCTCGTAGAGCTTGCTCTCGATGATAGAGTATATGATTACTTAATTGGACCAAATGTCGCTAGATTGTTCTCAGAAATAGCTATTCCAGTCTCTCTTCCTACTAGCCGTGGAAGAGGTTGATTCTTTTTCTATATTCCCAGCAACATTTTACATTTCCTGTGTTCTAATTTTTCTTATTCAGATAGATGTAAATTATATCATCATTTTAATTTCTATTTCTCTGATTACTATTGAGCTTGAATACCTTTCCATGTTCTTTAGAGTTAGTTTCTGCCCCATGAGTTATCTATTTGTATCTTTTGGCTATTTTTATTTTGGTTTCCTGTCGTTTTCTTGTTGATTTGCAGGAATATCTTTTATATTGTAGAGCTATGCTGTCCAATACAGTAGCAACTAACCACTTATGAATATTTGAATTTAAATTAATTGAAAATTAAATAAAATTAAAATTCAGTGCCTTGGTCACACTAGCTACATTTCAAATGCTGAATAACCACATGTTTCTACCATATGGCTCCCATATTGGATTATGCAGAGAATATTTCCATTATCACAAAAAGTTGTTTAGGACAGAACTGTTCTAGTTTCTTGTTGGTTTTAGGTATGAATACTATTTTCTTCAAATCTGTCATCAACATTTTCTGTGATATGGCAGATTAAAGATAGTTGTACATTCTTTCATACTACTCCTCTTAATGAGACTTATAATCTGTGTCTCCTCCCCTTGATCTGGGACTCTTTTGACCAATAGAATAGGGTAGAAGTGACACTGTGCCAGTTTCTGGGTGAAAGACTTAATAAACTGTCAGTTTCTAATTTCTGTCTCTTGGAGCACTCTCTTTGGGAGTCCTGAGTCTCTGTATAAGATGTCTGATCACCCTGAAACTGCCAAGCAGAGATGCACAAGCTAGAGAGGTGCTCTGGTCAGTGGTCTCATGTGAGCCCAGCCTACCAGTCACCTCTGCCTAGGCACCAGATGTTTTAGTGATGCTGTCTTGGCTGAGTACTCTGTTGGGTGCTACCAAGTGGGTTCAGTCAACACAGTATGGAATAGGAGAATAATCCAGCTGAGACCTTCCTGAATTCCAGACCCACAAAATCATGAAATATAATAAAATGTGTTTTTTTAAACCATTAAATTTTAGGGTAATTTGTTATGTGCAGTAGATAATCAGATAACTTAAAAAAAAAACTTTCATGTAAGCAATGCAGTTTAATATGTACACTATTGCATAGCAGCCCTGAATGAGAGAGCCTTAGCAACAATCAGACTGGAGTTCAGATTATAGCTCTGCCTCTTGGGTGTGTGAGTCTTTATTAGGTTGAATGTACTGATTTTCATTGTCTCCAGCTATAAAATTGAGAGACTAACGCATCACAACACAAATATTGTGGTCAGGAAGAAATGAGATAGCGGATGTTAAGAAAGCTCTTCTCACAGTACCTGACTCATGAAGGAGATGCTCTGATTGTTGGAACGTGCAAGGTACAGAAATGGCACAAAGAATAGATGAATGACTGCTTAGCCAAGTGAGGTGGAGAGTGGCTGTCAAGCAAGTGTCCTCAGAATTAAAAGGTTCACGGTGTATTAAAGGTACTACAGGAATTTATCAGACTAACTTAAGGAGGAAAAGACATTTGAAGTAGAGCAGTTATGGTGTGTGAAAGCGAGCTCAATCATTTATTTATTTATTTATTTAAAAATGTAATATATATCTGCATATATTTAATATATGATCTGCATATATTTTATATATATCTATAAATGTAGATGTATATGTATGTACATATGTATATGCATTCCCTATTATCTTTCAATAAAGACATATGCCTAATTTTAATATAGTCAAATTTATAATCTTTTTTTTTTTTTTTTTGCTTTGCTTTGGGCATCTTCTTTAAGAAATTCTTCCCTACCTGGAAGTAATGCAGATAATTTCCTATATCATCTTCTAAGATTTATAGTTTTCCCACTTACGTATACATTTTTGACACATGTGGAATTCATTTTTGTGTATGCTATAAGGCAAAGACTTGATTTCACTTGGATAACCAATATTCCTAGAAAAGGCATTAAAGAATTCATCCTTTCCCATTGATTTATAATGTCCACTGTATCATAAATCAAGTTTCCAAATAGGTATGGGTCTATTTTTTTCAACTGTTCTTTATATTTGATACGATCACAATGTTTTAATTACCGTAGAGACTATGTCTTCATATTTGATAGGGCAAATTTCTTCCCATTTTTGTGTTAATTTTTTAAAATTAAAACTTTTTTTTAGAGCAAGTTTAGGGTAACAGCAAACGTGAGGGAAAGTTCACAGATTTTCCATCTACCCTTGTCCCTACAATGCTTGTGTAGCCTCCCCACTATCAGTATCCCCACCAATGGGGTACATTTGTTACAAGTGATGAACCTAGATGTAGCTATATTTTTATTTTCACATGTTGAAGTTTATTTAATGATGTAGGAAAATATATTTTTGAATGAACAGAAATGAACACACAACAGTCATGTTTCCAAATCTTCTAGAAATTGTAGATATTTGTGCCACTGAAAGAATGGAAGAAAACATCTAAATATTAACCCTGATTATTTCTAGGTAATGAAATCATAGGCCATTTTCTCAGTTATCTTCATAATTTTTTGTGTCTTGCAAATTTTTTATGCACGTAATTGCTTTTACAATCTGAAAAGCCAACACATCTCAACAGAAAGAACATTCATTTTGAAAATATTTATGTGCCAAGAATCCCCAAGTAAATGCCTGGCAGGTCTTCTTTTTCCTCTCATTCTTTCCTCTCACATCTGTCTCTCAGGGCTGCCCTATTGGGCACCTAAATATCTGATATTTTCAACAATCCTATCATGAGAGACATGTTGCTACAGAAAATAGTGGCAAGCAGTTCTTAAGCAGCTCAAATCAAGTTTGGGTTCATACTCAGTTGGATGCGAATGATGTTCTAGAATTCTCTCTCATGGCTTTGTCAGTCTTCAGTCTACTGCTCACTTACTGAACCATCTCTGCCTCCAGAGTTCATCACCTGTGCTTGGAAACCACGTCTCTTGAGTTTGATGTATTGAGACTGTTTTAAAAAAATGTTCCTATATAATTCTGTTTTCTTCTTTGTATAGTCTCTGCTGATGTTGACTTGTGTATCCCTATAGGAATTGATATGGTTTTTTCCAGCCTGACTCTAAGTGTGTCACTGTTCCTATCCCTTGTTGTGAGCAGAAATGTCTGCAGTTGTGGGATCCAGAGGTCACCACATGAATGTTGATGGCAGTAGTGGTCAGTTTCTCCTTGAATCCCAATTAGTTGGCCCTGAGGCCCATTCTTGAAGAGACATTGTATTGATCAAGGAAACTCTACTATCAAAGCAACTCTAATCTTGGCTCATAGGTAGAGATGATAGTACCTTCAGTGGATGTTGGTTCAATGCTTGGAGACAGCTTCTGAAAGTTATTGCTTCTTAATTAGGCTTGTATTTTGTCATCACGTTCATCCTCAACACTGAAATACTGGATTCTGAAAAGATCACTAAAAATCATTGTGCTTTGGGAAGGTACTGATCCAGATGCCTGTAATTTTCATTCTTTTGCTGTCCTTTGGCTTGTTGCCTGCCTATACTGCACTTTTCACATTTACAGACAAAAACAAATCTATATACTGCACAGGTTGTTGTGATGTCAGTGATCCTCTGCTCACTATTTTTTTTCTAATTCATAAAAAAATAAGGTTTTATCACCACAGTATTGCATTCAAGGCTCTCAAAAACATGACACCTCCTCCAGTATAACTTCCTGCTATACCTCTTGGATCAGTAATTTACCAGGTTCATCACCAAATTCCTTTCTTTTAGCAGATCCCACTTTCTGCTGTGCTGTTGTTCCTACAGACATTTCAGAAACTTATGAGAGAAAGAAAAGAAAGAAAGAAAGAAAAAGAAAGAAAGAAAGAAGAGGAACTTTTAGAAAAGGCTATTTTGAAACAACCTTTCCTCTTTTTTTTTTTTTTTAACCTTTGTGTATATCGACAAGCCCATCAAGTTCTGTATGGCAGGAAATGAATCAAACTACAAATATTGATCAAGAAACATATTTGTTGCTGATCAGAGATAACATTCCTTGTAAAAATGTGCATTTTGGTCAATATTTATCCTTACTAAAATTACACAATTATGTTTTCTTCTCTTAAACTCAATTTGTCCAATTTGCTATAATGCAATTTCCTGTGCCCATGTATAATTTATTTATATGATTAGCGTATCCTCTGTGGAAACTTAAACTGATATAACTTCCTTTGAACAACATATCTGCGCAGTTATGATGTGTTATCATCAGCTAAGGGAAATATCTTTCTCCTGAGTCACAAAAACAAATGTGAGCAAACAATTGCTTATAGTGATCAATTTTCATAGTGTAGTTTCTAGCAAGGGCAGGGGTGAACAGAATTTATGCTGATCATATAACTAAATTGTCCCAGTCTTAAACATAGTTAAATCTAATCTTTGGTAATAAGAGAATAGTGGTTAACAAAGGATTCTTAACTATTATTACCTAAGGCACATTATAATCATTAACTGATTCATATAATGTATATATTACTTATACAGGTAAAAGAGCTGCTAAATGAATAATCTGGTAACAGCGTAGACAGTGTTTGCTCAGTGAGCATTTATAAGGTGTCTAGGGTATGTACAATACTGTGATTGTTACTGAGAGAAATATAAATGAGTTAAGATATGTCTCCGCAAGCTATGGGGAAGACAGATTTACATCAGTGAACATACAGAGCCTAAAATAACCATATGATATGTAGTGTGTTTCAGTTTTTTCACTTGAAAATGGTCAGTGCGTATTCGCTATTATTGCTATTAACTATGTATGAAATAGAAATGAAAAAAATGTTCTAGGTCATTCGGGAGCTAGGAAATAGGGGAAGAGTTTATGAAAGCAGATGAACTTGAGTTGGTCTTGGAAAATGCTGCATGTATGTGTGGAGAGGTAGTGAAAGGGTATGGCTGCCACCTTGGCTGTTGCCTAAGCAAGTTCAGGTTGCTAGAGATCAAAGTGGCTTTTGAATGTTAGGTACGCTGATGGCAGATCAGGCTTGTCTATTGGAAGAAATTAGAATAATATTGGAAATATAGATTGGACTAGTTGGTGGACTGTTTTGTGTATTTGGACTATTATTTGGATAAAATATTGTTGAATTGGAGTCAGAATAAATTATTTTTGATCATTTTCTGTGATTAGACCAAGTCATGTAGTTTTTCTGTTTCTCAATTTCTTCATCTATAACATGCATTAATATTGTAAGAGAATTTTAATTTTATCTGAAGTATACTAAAATTTGGTTTTGAATAACTACTGTAATATATAGCAATTTATGTAGGGAACACAGCACTGCTACATGCTTTATACTTGCACTTCATAAATGTACTTTATAAATATACTAAAAAACATGTTGTACAAATATAAGTTATTTAATAATCATCACCATTATCATTATGGTTAATGCCATTTGTAAGTTGAGAAGGTGATTTATTCTGTAGGTGATAGAGCAAATGGATTTGTTTTACAATAGGTAAATGTCATAAGGAAAGTAACACTGAAGCAGTATTGACCCTGGAATTCATTAGCATGTGACATGGAGGAAATATTTGTAATATACAGACAAAATAATTCCTCTACTTAATACATAAAAAGCTTTTATTTTCTCAAAAAAAGAATTGGACAAAGGACATGGATGGGAAATTCGAAACAAAGTTCATATGATTGATAAATTTAGGAGTCTATGAACTTACAAAAATTTGTTTAACTTATTTTATGCTCAGGAACTGTAAATGAAAGAAAGGAACTTGTAATCATCACTGGGAAAAAATAAAAATGTGGTTTCGGTGAAGATATAGAGAAATGTTATTTTAATACATTGTGGTAAAAGTAAAAATTGGTACAACTTCTATGGAAGAAAAACTTCTCAGAACTCTTAGAATTGTTTTACCCTTTGATCCCAAACTACCATTTTAAAGGATTTATTCTAAAGAATTAATTATAAATGCATGTGTGAGGATTAACTTCATGGATGGTCATCACTGTATAATTTATAGGAAAAAAAACTAGAAACAACTTACATATAAGGGATTATTTAACTAGATAGTAATGAACCTATATAAAGAAATACATTATTGGCATTTAAATTGTGTAATAATGATATGTAATAATATAGAAATATGTATTCAGTATACCAAAGCAATTTCAAATCTAACTCTCTTGCCTCTGTCTATGAAATATAAATGTGTATATGTCTGTGTATATACATATACACATTAATGGAAGTGCATTATAATTTGAATAGTGATTATCTGTGAATGGCAGGCTTATATTTTTATTTACTTCTTTGACCTATCTTTTTGAGATTTTCTCTACTGACACGTTTTTCTATAATAATAATAATAATAATAATAATAATAATAATAATAATAAAAAGAAGACGTGGTGGCATGGATAACTTCACAGGCTGGAGCTCCCTGAGGAGAGAGAACAAGATCTCCATGGTAAATCTTTTCATTCAGGTTGTTAGGATGTACATGAAACTCTTGTGACTTTTGACCTATAGTGAACTCAGAGGTTTATCATATATTGACCTGTATTTGATTTTCCATCCTAATGGGTACTTCATCTGAATTTGAACAATCAGTCAGTTATTTAACTACCTGACCATGCCTATTCAAAGACAAAGTAATATCAGTAAGGTTTATTTTGTGATAGTTCCCTATACATTTTAATCTTCTATGATAGCATAAAACCTTAAAAGCACTAGGAGATACTCTCATCTTTTGAAAATGCTGTAATACAGATTAAATCAGTTTAAATACAGATTAAAAATTACCTTGTTGATATTACTTTTTTTGTATTTATTTGTTCACTTAAATGGCTAGTTCACACTACTTCTTGACCAGTTTGATCAACTGTCCAAAGAATTAAAAGTTAACACAGTTCCACTCTTCCAAACCATTGGCCTTATACTGCAGTTGTTAAATGATTATGCAAAAAGACAAGTGCAATTTATAAAAACCTCTTTTCACTTGCGTTATGTTGCATAGGTTAATAAAGGGGTTTGAAGGCCAGCTTCTCTGGTTCAGCCCTCACCATTCCATAATCTCCCAGGAAGGGTTAAAGACAACGGTGTGACTAAATGTTTAACAAATGACTGTCTAGGGCCGAGAAAGGGTGGGAGTTCTTATTTATGTATTTGCCCATTCCCATGGTATAAATATTCTCACCGTAGTTGATTTTGAAATCCCATTGTGAGGTCACTGAATTCAGTTGGGAAAAGAGGTGTACAATCAACCAGCTCAAGTCAGGATGAGCCAGCTACATCTCATGTTGAAAGAGCACTTCTAACTACTACTGCGTATTCTGCTTCTGTCCGTTGTTGTACAGATCACTGTGTGTTCATTATGCTGTCCTTTTCCACTTAATGGATTGTGAAGTTATGGACAATGTCTTGTTTATTTTTGTTTCCCCAGTGCCTTGCGCAATGCTGGGCACATAGTAATGTTCATTGAAAAAAAACAAAACAGACTTTGAGTGAAATTACAACAGTGTTAGAGAATACATGAGGAAGACTGTATGGGAAGAGTATGGACTAAAGAATTTTTATTTAAAATATTTGTGCATGGAATATTTTGTATATAACTACATAGTCATCAGCCTTATTTAAAAATATGTAGCAGGTACAAAGTTCTGTTTGATTAGTATTGTTATGTGGGAGAATTTGTCTTAGAAACAAACAGAATGGGATAAATATAAAAACACAGTATTAGTAAAAGAGAAATACTTCTGTGGCTAAAGCTAAATGCCTGGGAAAAAAAGCAATTCGGTTTCCCAATATTAATTATTGGGCCATATCTTGCTATTGATCTGTGCATGTAAAAATCAATGCCAAGATAAGGACCTTCATAATTGACAGGAGTAATTTTGAGCTATATACTCATTGACATTCAAAGAGCCAGGAAACAATGAAGACATTATGGATGAGAAAACTTTGGATTTATCTGAAGTTTTAATTACTGCTTTTCAAACTTTTCAAGGAAGTGGAGGAGGGAGAGGATAAGAGAAGTGTATTATTTTATTCCTTATTCCTTCCAGGTTTGCAAAAAAAAGAAAAATATGTAACCAACATTTAACAGTATCTTACATTCATAGAACCTTTTTTAATTTTGCAAGATAGGTTCACATTCACATTTGAGTCTCCTTTCAGCCCATGAGTAGAGCCATGTGTTTTTATCAATTTCTAACAGGTGAAGAGACTACTACTATGCACTCTATTTTTAGTTAGAATGTATTTCCTCCTTGATGAGTATGTGTGAGTATATGGAGTTTTGCTTGAAAAGACAGACATGTAGACAAATTAATCAGAGGACCTTAATAAGCTTATAGTTTCTGGTGTGGGGCAGAAAGTCCTGTTTTTTCTCCACTTGTTCCACTTGTGTCCTGTTGTCTGGTTCATGACAACTCTAAGCATGGCAATCTAATGGGAAGTTTGCAGTAGAGAATAGCACAGTCAATAAGAAAAAGAATTGACTGCTTAAGACTCTTGTATATTATTTTATTATTTAAAATATATAAATATAATGTACATATTTTTTTTGTCCACTTGGATTAGTTATTTCTTCAATTAGGTATGGTGTCCCTAGGACTTCTTTTTACAGCTCTGGATTCATCTTTATGCTACCCCATATCAAAACATTCAAACATTATTATTGTTATTTTTTTACTTCAGAGATAGTACACAAATCCTTCCACTTCCTTTTTCCCCCTTTTCATTAAGCTCTAGTTTTAAAGACTTCCATTTTCTCATTATACAAAGGAAATAACATGAAACATCTCTTCCCTTGTTCATTTAACTTAAAGATGGAATAAAAAATTTAAAAACATGTTACCATTTGTTTAATCATAGTCCTATGTATTATTTTCCTGCACAGAGTGTTGGAAGCTGTGCTGGTGTAGAGTGGCCAAGAACAAGTTGGGCTCTCAGAGAAATATGAGTAGAGCCTGAAGGTATGTCTTAGTTAAGGATTCCTTTGCTGCAAAGAACAGAAGCCCACCAACTCTGGCTTGAGTAGAAAGGAATTTTATTGAAAGAACATAACAGGTGCTATTGCAATTAGAATAGTTCATAAAACTAAGCTGTGCTCAGACACCCATGAAAGGACTGGAATGGGCAAGTTGTGAACAGAGGCTCCTTTGTCAGCCACTCCTGAGGCACATTGGGCTTTGGCTTCTGTGACTCTTGCATGCTTGAGCCATTCTTTTTCTCTCAGTTGGCTTATACTGCTAACTCATGGCCTACTTACTCATCTTAACTTTTCTCTGCCCTTGCCTTCCATTTGCCTTGCTGGTTACTCTACCTCTGACAACACAGTATAAGAGCTGACGGTCTTCCAATCGACTGTTGTCTAAATCCTGACAAGATGTTGTTTCACTGCATAGTGTGGAGTGGAGATTCAGCTGTGAGCTCCCTTTCCAGGCTTTAAGGGTAAGGCAACCTCCATAAGAAGGAGGTGTGGTAGGAGAGGTAGTAATTTGGAAATGTCAGCACACCCAGATTAAAAGGATGAAAGCCAAAATTAGAACCTTTGACGTTGTAATCTTCTTCTTCTTTTTTTTTTTTTTTAATGTCTCATGAAGATTTTTTTTTTTCTCCAAACTTTACATCAAAAACCAGGGATGTACTATATGGTGACTAACATAATAAAAAATATTATTATAATAAAAAAAATTAAAAAATTAAAAAATGAAGTTGTAATCTTCTTGAGTATATTGAAATGAAGGACGTAAGTAGAGAAATACTATCAATTAAGGGTAAAGATAGTACAGAAATTAATATTATTGTATTTTATCTCTTAGGTAATGAGAATTGGGAGTATTGTGTGCAGGAAATATCCCATGAGAGTTTTATGGGATAAATTATATTCTGAGAAGGGTAGAGGTTTGAAACCATAGAGGAGGAGATCATTACTACATCAAAGATGTATAGATAGTATAGCTATTATATAAAATGTAATTTTTATTTCCTCATTTTGTGGTTTTTTACATGTTGCCTTTTTTTGCTTCCCATGGTAGAGAATATCTCCCTCCCCTTCACTCTCCTCCATCAGACAGAACTCATATAGTTCTCTTATATGATTATAAATTGCTTGAGTCATTTGAAAGAATAGCCCTTATCATGATGAGCACTGAGTAACATATAGAATTGTTAAATCACTATATTGTGCACCTGAAGCTAATATAACACTATATGTTAACTACATATAAAAAAAGGGATAGCACCTATAACATTATTTTTCACTGTATTTATCTATATATTTAACTGTGTCCCTTTCTCTCCAATAGGCTATAAAATTCTTGAGAATATTGTATTTCTCCCATCTTTGTGTCTTTCCCAACTTTGCACTTAGTTCAGTGCCTGACACATATCAGGCCCTCAGTGAATGACATTTCTCTTTTCTGTCCCGAGAATGTTTTGGTTTTCAAATTGGAAGAAGAAGACCACATTGTGATTAAGAGGAGGTGAGATAGGTAGATGGCAAGAGGTGAACTGTATTCTAAGAGAACCTATAAACATGATCACAGAACCTCCCACAGTGTGGATCTTTGGGTACCAGCAGAGAATGTGCGAGGCAATAAAGAATGGCAGTGGGGATAGATTGTCCTGAGGTTGAGTATAAGAAAGATACAAATCTTTAGAAATGTAGGCATCCAGCTTAGTTCAGCCCTGAGCTGTCTTGTGGAGGGGAGATGAGACTTACTTTATGTGACTCCAGATGACAAAACTAGCACTTAGAGTGGAGCACTTAAAGGAGGTTGGTTTCAGTATTAAGTAAGTAGGAACTTTCAAGAGGTAGAAGAACACCAGATGAGGTTCACTTTAAAATAACTTATTAACAGAAAATGTTCAAACAGGCTAATTATCTGAGAGAGATGACATAGAGATTCTTTTATTGGGTTGCTTGTTGTACCAAAAACTCTAAGGAACATTCCAGATGTAACATTGCATGGTGTTATATTCGTTGAGTTAAATCGAAGCCTGTGTGCCTTTAAAATGCAATCCACAGCTGTGGTGATGTCTGTATTCCTTTGGGGAAATTCACTAATCAGGTGGAATAGCTGCTTCTTTGATGCATTTATATTATTTTTTTTCTCACAAAAGTCAAGAAGAGACATAAAAAATAACATTTTAAATCATCTTGTACCTAGAGAAAAATATTTCAGAGAAGGAAGAAGTGACAGGCTTGTTAAGAGCAAGGAAGGCTCCCAAGAAGATTAGCAAGTATGAATCATGCGTCCAGATCAGAAGGGTTAGTTCAATAAGGCCAGCTTTAAAAAGGTCCATTGGTCCGATCCCCAAGAGACAGGTTATGAAATGACTGATGCCAATCAAATCTCAAGTTGAAGGCTCTGTGTATGTGAGTGTGAGTGAGTGTGCCTGTGTATTTCAACGGTTGAAATGTCAAATCAAAACCAACGTCAGTCATCATGGTGTCAGTGTGGTAGAGATGGAGTTGACGTGTAGCTGTAGATTGGGGGAACTAAAAGGTCTTTTTAAATGTTGAGAATTCATCTCAGAGTGTTGGCAAGCAAGAGAGGATTTAAGGCATAGTACATAATTCTAGGCACGTATGTAGCTGGAAAAGTTCCTACATTAACGATAGAAGAATAACCGTTTACCATAATAGCAAACATTTTCCCACAGACAAACTCTAGTGGAAGCTTCTTATTTCTAATTCGTTTAATCCAGAGTTATTGTCCTACCCTTTCATTGTGTCCCCCACAGCTCTTTACTATTGACTATAGCCAGCCCTTTCTCTTAGAGTTCCCTAGACTGATGGGAACTTTGTGTCCTTAAATGTAATTTCTTTGTTTTTTGAAATGTTCTTACAGTTCCCTTCTGGTTATTCATTACAATTTAGAATTAAAAAAAAAAAACTATACCATGTGTTTTAAATCATTGTATAAAAAGTAAAAGTATCACAGCATGCCCTATCATAGTATATCATTCATTCCTGGCTATCTAGCATTGTAAGTTCTCCTCAGAACTGTCCCTGGCCATTGTTGTCCACAACTCTCTCTGTTCACTGACCCGCTACTGCAGCACCTTCAAGAGGAAAGGAGAAACAGTATTCAATTCTTTAGTGTTTCTGTGGTGACATCAATGAGATAGTATCTGACTTGTGAGTTTACCACATTTCTTGAGATACTCCTTTATTTCCCTCTAATGTGTTACTTTTGCAAAACATCTCTTTAAATTTAAGCTCAATCATAACAACATATTTTAATGTTAACAAAAAGGCTGTTGAATTTAAAATATGTGGAACAAGGTCAAAGCTTTAAGCATCCACCCTGTCTTTATCTTATTGACTAGCTTTTGCCTGTTTCATTGGGATTTGATGGAGTGTGAGCTCCTCAAAGGCAGGAGCTGTGACTTATTTGGCTCTTTGGAATAGTACTTTCCATGGTGGCCAGCATATAAAAGGTACTTATATTCATCTATTTTATAAATACTTTTGAGCCTTAATTACGGTACAGGCATTGTGGCAGGCTTGGGCGAGCAGCAATAAAGAACATGACAGCCTAATTTCTGCTAAGTTAGGCAACATAGCATATTGGTTGAAAACTATCTGAATTTGAATATTGTACTAGTTATACCTCTTAGAAAATGTATGAGCTGGAGAAATCTACTTGTGCCTCAGTTTCATGTATTTTTGAATCAGAAGTAAGAGGAATCTCATTGGTGGAGAGACCTTGAGGATCCACTGAATTAATAAAGTGCTTTGACCACTGCCTGACATAATACATGTTAATTATTTTTATGATTATGGGGCTTATATTCTAGCTGAAGGATGGATAACTTAAAAATAATAACAGGAAAGTGTGGCAAGGGTTATGAGAGAGGAAATCTGGAGTATTTATGGAGAATCCCATAAAGGTATCTGACCTAGTCGAAAGGGCAAGGGAAGTGTCTGGAGGAAGCCAGGTTTGTTCTGAGATCTACTCAGTTAATTCTGGCTGAATGAACACCCACAACAACTTTCCATTCCTTGTAAGACTGTTACTGAGTTTGTGAGTTATTCAGGTTTCCCCATTTTCCTCTCTAATTCTTCTGCTAGCAGCAGTGCTGGCCCTTTTGGCCTTTTGTACCCTCCTGAAGTTTCTGCTTAGCAGATCATATGCACAGCCTTCTGCAAATGTATTGTTTAGTTGTTGTATGCTTTTCTTGGTTGATTTTAATTGATAGAGTGTTTATAACCAAATATGAGAGGTCTTGTATTACATTCCACATGTCATGAGGGAAGTGCTAGAAGCAAGGTATGGATAGAATAAATGTCTCAATGAGTCCAGGGCTGAAGCAAAATTATGAAATGGGTGACATTTATCTTCAGTGCTCAGTACTTCTCTCTTACTAGCACAGCAGTGAAACCAAAGACCCTTTAACATCATGTTTGTCTAGAGTTTTTTTCTGAAGACAGGAAACTAATAGACTGACTGAAAGTATGGTGTTTATAGGGTAAGTGTGTAATTTATTATTTAATATGACTTTTAATATGAAAGAGGCTGCTAATTATTATTTCAGGATAATAGGCATAACCCAAGATGGTCTTAGGCAGAGGAGGATGTATAGTCATCTTAAGTGTCAAAGACTTAATGTGTAGGCTTTTGGACATACTTTTTTTGTGTGCCTAATAAATGCCACCTCTTGCATTAGGCACTTTTTACTTATAAATAAAAAGATCAAGTGAGGAAATAATGATTAACCCATATTAATGCATCTCTAATGATAGAATTTTAGACACTTCAGCCTATGATGAGGAAGATATTTATTGGTAGATCATATGCCCAGTACCTGTTGAATTGTACACTTCATCAGTGAATCTCAACTTGGCCTATGATATCCTTTAAGGAACATTGGGGTATGTGTGTGTCCATGGGAATACACAGAAGAGTTGGCAACTCACTTCAGTTCATACACACCAAGACAAAGCACAATTAGGAGTAAGATCAAAGCTAAACCATATCCAGTGGTAAATAATTCATAACACACTTCCTTTTCTCATCTTCCTTGCTTAACCCAAACTGAGACCCATTTTGTGTTCCATTGCTCCTTTGAGAAATAATCACTCACCACCTCAGCCCTTTTCCCAATTTCTGTCTTTCTGACAATGTCCGCTGTTTCAAAATACCTCATTATCTCCACTCTCCCACAGAGCCTGCAATGTGATGGCATTTGCCTTGCCTGAGGAATGAAGAGACAGTTTTTCCTCTCTCAACAATCCTGCACATTGAGATCTGACCAGATCATTCTCAGGCTGATTCCAAATGCATTCCCTGGAAAGGGGAGAGCAGACTTGCTCATCCCCATTGTCACTGAGTGGGAGAATGTTCTGCCAGGTCTCCTGACAGATTTCTTAGTCAAAGAGAAAAGGTCTGTAGTGCTTAGAGAACAAAGCTATTTCAGGTTGCTTGGCTGTGAGATGATAAACAAGGCCTGGGGTGAGAAATGCAAAACATGTGTGTGCACATACACATACACACACACATACACACACAAGGGCCTCCGGTCAGTTGAAGACAGAATTGACATACTTAGCAGTCAAGCCACATTGCCTTCTTTCTGACCTGTTGGCTACATATTCAGTTGATAGCTTCCTGCTACCTATCACAAAACAATAAAAATCTTTTAAGAAGACAGTCCAAATTGCTCTAATACCTTCTTTAAAGAGAACAAAAATGCAAAAAGTTAGCCTGTAGGGACTTCATTTTTCATAGATATGCAATTTATGGTGTTTAAATATAAGCTTTTGATTTTAGGTTGAAACGATCTTGTCAAAAAGGTACATGAAAGACATTTATGCTGGGCTCTTTTCTACTTAGGGTTATAGCTGATCATTCTCACGTCTTTTATCCCCAGAACACTTGACTGGCACCTGACTTCACTATTTTGTTGTAGTAAGTGATTCAGGGAAGGCTGTTTTCTGTTTTTCCTTTTTTTCTTCTTTCTTTTTTAGTCATGGAGATTGATAGATTTGGGTCAGAACTAGGGTGAGGTGAGTGAGGGGCATTTACCTCAGATACATTTAAGGGGGTACCAAAGAACCCAGTAATCAAGTAATATTTTAATGTTAAGTTTAAAAAAATTAAAATCAGTGCAAAAATCCATGATGAGCAACATATCAAAATTTTAAAATAAGACAGGATTAGTATTACTGATTTTTAGTTTTACCTCAGGCTCCACTTGGCACTGGATGGATGTAATGGCAACAAGCTGGAGAATGGGGTAGCATTTCTGAGGTAAGTGCACATCTGTTTCCCCATCCCTTCTAGAAGTGCATTGGCTGAGGGCACCATAGATCAGAGTCAACTCAATCACAGGCATTCATAGAGCAACAATTCTCCTCAGCCCTTAGATACCGTAATCACATAAAACAGCCCTGAAGGCCCAGTTCTCCAATTAAGTCGAAAGAGAGTGATGGGGCAAAGGCAAGCCAATTAGACGGGGGATTACACATCTGAGTGGATTTGCTCAGTAGAAAAAATGGAAGGGAGAAAGGAATCGGAAGTTGGAGTTAGGAAGGGATCAGGCCATGTGGAAGGTTTCATGTAAGACACAAAAGGAAAACTGCAGGTGTGCACTCTATCATTGGCAGTGGTTCTTAACAGGTTTCCTGAGAAAGGTGCTGGCATAGGAATTTGCAAACTACAGAAAACCTTAGACATGTTACTTAGCCTGTCTGTGATTCAGTATTTTTATCTGAAAAAATGGGAATTGTAGTATCTGCTAGTTACAAGGAAATGATGCACTCTTCACGTGGTAAATGATTATTATTTACTTATTCAATTTTTTTATTTTGGTGAGGTGGAGGGGAGGGGCAGAGGCAGAGAGAATCTCAAGCAGGCTCCACACTCAGTGCAGAACCTGACTTGGGGCTCGATCTCACGACCCTGAGATCATGACCCAACCTGAAGTGAAGAGTCCAACGCCTAAGAGACTGAGCCACCCAGGTGCCCCTGATCATTACTTTTATGTTCACACTTCCTGTTGAGACGCAGGAATTGATTCATAGCTGGGGTCTGTTGTGAGTCTCCTTCCTAAATAATCTCCGTCATTTTTTTTTTGTTGTTTTTGTGGTAAAATATACATAATACGAAAATTACCATTTTAACCAGTTACTAATGTACAGTTCCATGGTATTAAGTACACTCACATTGTTTTGCACCCATCACCACCATCCATCTCCAGAAATTTTTTCTTTCCAAACTGAAACTCTGTATTCATTAAACACTAACTCCCCATTTTCTTCTCTCCCTATCTCCTGGCAACCACCAATCTTTTTTTCTGTCTCTATGGATTTGACTACTCTAGGTACCTCATGTAAGTGGAATCATAAGTATTTTGTGTGTGCGTGTGTGTGTTTAACTTATTTCACCTAGCATAATGTCTTCAGCCTCATCCATGTTATACCTTGTGTCATATTTCCTTCCCTTTTGAAACTTGAATAACACTCCATGATATAAATATACCACATTTTTTTATCTGTGCATTTGTTAATGGACACTGGGTTGCTTTCATCTTTTTGTTATTGGGAGTAATGCTGCAATGAACTTGTACGTACAAAAGTCTCTTTGAGTCTGTGCTTTCAGTTCTTTTGGGCATATACCTGGTAGTAAAATTGCTGGATCATACAGTAATTCTATGCTTGAGGAATTGCCATACTTTTTTCCACAGAGATTGCCCCATTTTGCATTCCCACCAGCAGTGCACAAGGGTTTCTTTTTTTCTACATCCTCACGAACACTTCTTATTTCTTGTCTTTTTACTTCTAGCCCTCTGACAGTCATAAGGTGGTATCTCATTCCGGTTTTGATTTGCATTTCCCTGATAATTAGTGATGTTGAGCATCTTTTCTTGTGTCTCTTACCCATCTGTATGTCTTTTTTTTTTTTTTTAAGATTTTATTTATTTATTTGACAGAGAGAGAAAGCCAGCGAGAGAGGGAACACAAGCAGGGGGAGTGGGAGAGGAAGAAGCAAGCTCCTAGCAGAGAAGCCTGATATGGGGCTCGATCCCAGAACACTGGGATCACGCCCTGAGCCGAAGGCAGACACTTAACGACTGTGCCCCCCAGGCGCCCCCCATCTGTATGTCTTCTAAATCCTTTGCCCATTTTTAAATTGGGTTATTTTGATGTTGTTACCGAGTTGTAGGAGTTCTTTATAAATTCTGGATATTAATGCCTTATTAGATATTTGATTTGCACATATTTTCTCCCATTCTGTCAGTTGCCTTTTCACTCTGTTGATAATGTCCTTTGTACAAAGTTTTAAAATTTTGTTGACGTCCAGTTTATCTATTTTTTCTTTTGTTGCTTATGCTTTTGGTGTCCTATCCCAGAAATCATTGCCAAATCCAATGTCATGAAGATTTCCCTGTATGTTTTCTTCTAAGAGTTTTATAGTTTTCTCTCTCATTTTTAATCTATTTTGAGCTAATTTTGGTATATACTGAAGGGAAGGGTTCAGTTTCAATCTTTTGCATATGGGTATCCAGTTTTCCCAGCACCATTATTGAAAAGACTGTCCTTTTCCCATTGAAATGTCTTGGTAACCTTGTTGAAAATTACTTCACCATATATGCATGGGTTTAATTGTGGGCTTTCTGTTTTGTTTCATTAGTCTGTGTGTCTGTCTTTATGGTAGTACCACACTGTTTTGATTACTATAGCTTTGTTGAACTTTTGAAGTCAGGAATGGAGAAACTTCCAACATTCTTCTTTTTCAAGATTGTTTTGGCTCTTCAGCGTTCCTTGGGATTACATATTCTGCCTTATCTTAAAAAAAAAAACAAACCAAGAACTTTCAATTCTTTATTTGCCTTATGCCCATTACAACCAACATCTTGACAGAGTTTTTCTCCTCATTCAGTGTATTTCCCAGTTTACCCCTTCTTAACCCATTGCTCCCTGGCTCTCACCCCTACCACTCAGTACAGCTAATCTTGTCAAAGGTACAGACTTTCAGTAATAAGATAAATAAGTACTAGGGATGTGATGTACAACATGATAACTATTGCTAACACTGCCATAAGATACTGGATTTGCTTTCTTTCCTATATGAGTTCTCATCACAAGGAAAATATTTTTTTGTTTTGCCCCCCCTTTTTACTGTATCTATATGAGAAGATGGATGTTAGCTGAACCTATTGTGATAGTCATTTCATAACATATGTAAATCAAACCATAATGCTGTATAACTTAACTGTACACAGTGATGTATATCAATTATTTTTCAATAAAACTGGAAATAAAAGATCTTTCTGTTTCTATATTTAGGGGATACTTACGTTGCCTGTCTTACCAGCAGCATTTGAGAATATTAACCACTTCTTAAGCCTTACGATAGTCTTTCTTTGGCTCCTCAGAAACTGCATTCTCTGATTTCTTCCTATATCTTTAGCTGCTCCTTCCCAATCTCCTTCTTGGGCTCCACTAACCATGTTTTGGAATCCTTTCTCTTCTACTTAGTAGTTGCTTCTAAATGATCTAATGCATTTTCCTGACCTCAATGATTTCATGAACTTAATTACCAAATTTGGCATCCTGTATTTTAAAAATCATGAAAAGTGAAGCAGAGGTATAAAATTGTAAAAGCTCATAAAAGTATCAAAGCTAAACAGGCATAACTTGGGGCAAAAGAGAGTTTGTTAGGTCTAAGAAAATATTTTCTTATTTTTAATAGTTTTTTAATTTTGATTTTTATTTTTTGAGGTATCAGATGGAGCTCCTGAAGTTATTGAGGAATTTTCTTTCTCGGATAGTTACCTGCTTGATTATGTATTTTAACTAAAGTCTGTGGGATTGCCTTGCATTAATTTTAAAGGAATTAATTAATCTCCTATGACATCAAACATTTTTTTTTGCTCCTGATAAATTTGGCAATGATTCTAACATACCGGGTAGGGGGCTAGGTTAGGAGTTCCAAACTATACATGATTGTGTGGTTAGGTTACTCAGCCTTAGCCTGGAGCCATTTCAGATTGATTGAGGAGATGATTTTCTAACAGAACATTGTTAAATGTCAATACTAGAGATTAGTTCCATAGTGGGTCCTCATCTGTTATTAGAGCTAATCCAGGTGTGTCTGGGTTTTCAGGGAAATTTTATAAGGAGTGACAGCAAGCACTTCCTGGGGAGAGGGGACGAAGGACTGGGCAGACATGGGACTAATGGCTCTAAGTGGTTCTCTTGGAGAGAAAGAAACAATTACTATAGAAGGCTGTGTGGTATCAGAGCTTAGAGATGGGATTAAGGGGACATTGAAAGGATCAGGTGCAATGACACAGAGTATCTTTTGACCCAGGCTGCCTTGACCAATGTTAACAGGGCCTAGGCCAAAGGGGCTTTGACTAATTATCAAGTCAAATAAAAAAATTTAGCATTGAAATGTCTGGTAAGGCTGAGCAAACTCAGATAGCCCTACTTGGTGGCTTGATAACTGGAAGGATTCATGGGCGTATTCATCACAGCTTACTTTTTGTATCCTGCTTACCCTACATGGAAGCTAGAGGTTCAGAGTTCTACAGAAAAACCAAGGGACTATCAGCATTTATATGTGAATTTTTCCATTCATACCAACAGCAGTTGCATCAGGCAAATAGTCAGTACACATACCTTGAACCAGAGTGAAGAACTTGGGGGGCGGTACCACATTATTTATTTTCTGTATGGTTTCAAGTTACTCAGTTGTAGCAAGACTACTGAACACATTTAAATGCCAGATTATGTGAACCAAACTGCGTAACAGACCCCAACAAGAAAAGAAACATGATTGTCTTCCTGCCTAGACTCCCAGCTCAGTGCCTTCCTTTCTCTTTGGTTACCTGCCCACCTCACCACCTGGGCCATTAGGCTGGTTTTGCCTATACTGATCCACCATTTGCTGTGTTTTACAAGGGCTTCTCTGCCTTGATTTTTTTTTTCCCCCGGGATCAAAAATCTGCCATTCTTTTGTTCTGCTGGGTAACAAAAGCTCCTCTGAAAATGTATTCTGAGCCAAGGTATTCAAGGAATAATACTTTATAGATTATTATACCCATAGAAATTGTTTGTCTTTGATCAGGGCCATTTAAGTTTTTGTCCTACAACAGTTAATTTTATGATGCAAGTGTTAACACTTGTGATATGTGAACTTGTGGGGAGATACCACCTAGGGTGGGTGATGGGCAGTCTTCTCCTTATCAGGAAGTGAGTTTTCTAGTATGAAGAAATGGCTAAAGCAATCAGTCAGCCAAAGAACCGCTAAACTGACTTTGTTTTCTTTTCTGAGGGATAAATTGGGGAAGCCTTGGGGAGTAGGGGGTTGGGATTTGCTTAGGATGTTTGAACTGATTCCCTCTTGATAGTTAAGAAATCACTCTGGCATAGCCGTTTGCCGTGGTATTTTTCACACTTTATCTAGCATCGTGTGTCTCTGTTGCCTGAGAACTGTATTTATATTTACACTGTGAAGCGTGAATATGCTGCTGTCCTTTGGGGAAAGGGATTCATCAAATAATCCTTTTGCTTGAGTATTATTAAGTGGACCATGGCACTTCCTCTGCTTGTTTTTGCTTGGAGCTCTTGTGACATGTGAGGTGGCCTTGTCCAGTTCAGTGGGTTTCGGCAGGGTGAGCCAGATTTAAAGAAACATAAATTCATCTGAGAGAGTAGGTAACATGGCATAGCTGAATTATGGGCTTTAATAGGCAAACCAAATAGTTAAATGCAAGATGCTTGCTTCATGCTAAAACTTAAGGAATGCATATTCAATGCAATGCATTATTAAATACAACATTGAGCATATGGGTACCCACAATTAATGTATATAAATAGCTGATAAAATTGCTCAGTATTAGAAAGCTAGCGGCAAAAATGACCTCATATGTCAAGCAGACAAGTAGGCAGCTACCATTTTCTTTGTACACCTTACAGATGATAAATTAGTTTTATGGTCTGCATGGGGCCCTTATCACACTACAGCACCAAGTGCATGATAAAGAAAAAAAATGCCTTGGCTCAAAAATCGAACTGGAATTTGGAGTCCCAGCGGAGCTCATTTTTTAAATGTAAAGAATTTTAGCCCGCTTCCTTTGGGGAAGATTTATTGTGGCCAAGAGAAATGTAGATCTTGGTTATGTGTTTTGATTAAAACTTGATTTTTGTTTTTATTGACACTGGCTAGAATGTGAATCCGTCATAACTGGCTGCCTATTGATTGAGAGCAGTTTGGTCCAATGGGCACAGGACAGGAAAAAGAAGGGGGGAGTCCTGACTTTTATTTCCAGCTCTACTACTAACAGGCAAAACTGACCTTGGATAAAACTTTGTAACTCTTTAGTAGCCCTGCTTGCTCTGTTTAATTTCCCTCAACTCTAGTGAATAAACACTCTGTTTTATCTTAAGTTCATAGGATGTAGGAGAGCAGTTATCCAGTATAGATTAAAGGAGGATAGACTTCTTTGTCCTAGCATTATACAGAGCAAACACTACCTAAATAAATGGCATTATTGTACTGTGTGTGTGCGCATGTGTGCGCGCACTTGTGTTTGTTGCGTGAAGAACCACTGATGTTAAAAATCTCGAGTGGAAAGAAATCCAGAACTAGCAAGCTCTGTTGCAAGGTTTGTGTGTGGTTTCTCAGCCTTTGTAACACTATGCCTCTTTCTGACAAACAAAAATCTCATGTGCTGCTTTCCTACAATTTGCAATTCAAAATAAATCAAATATTGTGACAGAATTCATTTACTATAATGGGACAGAGGACTGCTTTGCTTTCAAGAGGCAAGAGAGACCCCGTCCTCTCTGAACTCTGCTCCTTTGCAATCACCGCTTTGCCAGCCAAGGGTCTCCTCAGCATCATTTTCATATCAAACCCCATCAGTGATCTGTTGTTTCATATCAGGCAAGCAGCAGCGTGTATCTGTGATGGGATGCCTTCCTGTGCCTCTGGGGTGTGGCTGAAACTCCAGAGGTGATTAAGTTCCTTGTTTAGGACTAGCATTATTCAGAGCGCTGGTGTGAGAAAGGGTCAGTTGGAGGGACAATGAGGGTAGCTTGAAGGAGAGAGTCTTTCCCTTTTTTCTCCTTTCTCTACTCTTGTGTTCCCCCTCTCCTACCCTGAAGTCTCCTGGGAAAATTGTCTTTTCTTTTAAATTATTTTAAAATTCACTTAATTTCTACACATCATTGGGAATAGTATTTTCTGTTTTCACTTTCCACATGGTAACCAGAAATGAAGTGTCTAGACCACCCTTGAGGAAGTAGGCAGGTTCTCACGAGGAGGAGCCCAGCTCTAGGATACCCTAAGGGCAAGTCAGAGGCAGAGCCTTTGGGGCCCCTTTCCATTGAGGTGACTTCTCTATGATTCAGCAAAGCTTTGGCATAAATATGTTTTGCTTCGCATTTGTTTGTTTTGGTCCCTTTTTAGAGTCGCAGGACTGGTATGTAGGGGAGCTGGTTATGTCCCTAAACTCTGAGCAAAGTGAGTGTTTCTTCTTGGTCCTCGTTAGTGCCAGGATTTCATGTACATCCTTGACTTTTCACTCATCCATGCATGCATTCGTTCTGCATATTTATTGAGCAATCACTGGGCCAGGAGCCAGTGATGCAAAAGCCTTCAGACCCTGCCTGTCTGCTTCACAACCCCAGGATCCCCCTCCTCACCAGCACTACCATTTTTTTTGCTCTTGCTTCCTGCCAGCTCTACTGAACATCACCCAGCCTTTGAGCGTGTTTCAGTCTCTTGCAGCTGATCTGTACATGATGTTTCTGAACCAAAACCATATAGGAGTGACTCCTAGTCATTCCTTAGGTGTTCAGTTAATGGTCACCTTTTCCAGGAAGCCTTCCCTAGACCTCTGAGACTAGATTGGCTGCTCTTCCCTGGTAAGTAATCCCTGTTAAGCTTTACCACGACAATGTTCAGTTTCATTTCATCCCCACTAGACATACGTTCCTTAAAAGAAGGGACCATCCTCACCATTATATCGCCAGCATCTACACAGACTGTGGCACATAGATGATACCTAATAAATATTTTCGAGTAAATCAGTACAGCCGCAGTGGCTCTGTCTCACAAGCTGCAGAAGGGTGTGAGGCTGGAGTTTTAACCTCCTAGAGGGGCAGGTTTACCTCCTCCTGGCTGTTGCAGTTTGGGAGTGCCAAGGGGCGTTGTTTGTAATGACAAGACTCCCAACGACTAAGGATCATGGAGAGGCTTTTAATTTACTAAATATTTAAAACAGTTATTATTTGTAGGCCTCTGCATGGAACTGATCCCACTCTATACTTATATATAGTTACATGCCAGTATCATTTGCTATATAAATAATGCACAGTGCAGGCTTATTAGATGATGGACATATACACTATTAAGTCCCTGGGGATGATGGAAAAAGAAAGGCTATTTGGCTGTTCTTTCTTAGAACTATTAGATCTTGGAAATGCTCTATGACACCATATAAGAGCTCTTATGTAGATTGTTTACGTAACTGCTCATGTAGCTCCATGTGGCAGTTGTCGGCTGGCAATAAATTTATCGTCACTTAGAGGAAACTAATCCGGATAGGTAATGACAGGGATGAATAAAGTCATTTTGTAGATGTGCAACTGTGGTCATTAAAAATAAAGCAGACCCTTCTCTGGGGGCTGCTTACCGTGCCAGCTAGTTGACATTGTTTAGATCAGAGGACACTCAGCCTGTAGTCTGAACAGAGAAGAAAAGCAGCAGGATTTCCAAACAAGTGTTTGCTCGCTGGCTCCCTTCCCCCACCCCCTCTTTTTAAAGTTTTACTTGAGTGTATTAAGAGCAGTGGAGCTGATGTGCAAACTAAACAAAATGGTGCCCAGAAGTGGGGTTCAGCCTCCCAGTTATTGGAAGCATAGTATGGGATAATCAACAGACATAGGCATTGAAATAACCTAATAACATTTCTGCCCTTTCTCTCAGCTTATCTCATGGTTCTGTCCCCTTTCCTCTTAGTGAACATTTGGGCCCTACAGACATAAAGGGACAAAACGCTTTGTCCTTGTTTGTTGGTAAAGTCACTTCAGAAAGTGGCACTGGCAAGAGGGTCAGGTTTTGGTTTCTTTTCACAGAGATTCTAAATGAGCACATAGGCACACATGCAAAAAGTAGGATTTATGCTCTGAATATGGCTTGTAAGGAGGGAGTGAACCTCCTGAATTTAGCAATCAAATTTGTTAAGGCTTCTCTAAAGCCTAAACTTCCAATTAACAAGCAAATCATCATCAGACAGCCAGTGAATGGCAAATTCATTCCATTCAACATCTTTTCAAAAGTGGATTTTGTGCACTTATCTCCATGAAAACCCAGCAGGAAGATTTTCCCTGGGAGTGCTCCTACATCTGCCTGTTTTTAATGACGGTAATGGCAAGCAATATTCTACAATTACTTTGGCGATCTCATTTCAAGCATGCAAATCATATTATTGAAGAGCCCAGCAAAAGCCATTTGTTCCTTGGAATCACCAGATAAGTTCTGTGGGGTGAGCAAATGCTGCTTGGAGAAGGCCAGGCCCTTCTGTCTTATAACCTCAGCTGCACAGTGGTAGAATTTGCTCGCCAAGGTCACAAAAGACAACCTAAATATATACATCAAAGGGGAAATGAAGCAAGATTTCATTCCTAAAGTGAAGGAGTCCTTCTTTTCCCTCCATTTGTGAAAGATTAGCTTTGTAACTCCTTTACTTAATTAAAAATAACATCATTAAAAGAAAAAAAAACACTGGCTGTTGGTAAAGTTCATAAAGTCGAAGCCAAGGCCCTTCTCAAGAGCAAGGACTTCTTTATGTACCAGCATGATCCTGATGCCTTTTTCATTCCCCCCCCTCTACGTTCTAGCTTATTCATCTGAGCTGTAATATAGTCAGTCTTTTATACATATATTTAGAGGCAGCATAAATGGGATAAGGAAATGATCATAATATAGTAGCATTTATAAGGGATAAAATTCATTTAACAAATACTGTATGCAGGGTTCAGTGGGGAAAGGGAAAGACAAACCAACAGAGTGACTCCTCTTATCTGGCTCACAATTATAAAATGGGAGGGAGTGCCTCTTTAGGCTGGGGTGATCGGGGATGATGTGCAGAGGTAGGAATTGAATCTTAACTGGAGAGAAAAACTGCCGTAGTAAGTGATGAGGACTATGAGACTGTATTCCAGATCTCAGAAATTGTGATGCGTGCTGAAGAGAGGAGAAACCAACTTATCTTTAAAAAGTAATACAGAGGGGTGCCTGGGTGGCTCAGTCGGTTAAGCCTTTGACTCTTGATTTCAGCTCAGGTCGTGATCTCAGGGTCCTGAAATCGAGCTCCCTGTTGGGCTCTGTGCTCCGTGGGGAGTCTGCTGGAGATTCTGTCTCTCTCCCTCTTCCTCTGCCCCTACCCTTGCTTGCACACTTGCTTTCTCTCTAAAATAAATAAATAAATCTAAAAACAAAACAAAACAAAACAAAAAAAACCCAGTAATGGAGAGAGCAGAAGGGAGTACTAGCAGTTAACACTGCAGTGGGAAAGCAGAGGCCTAGGTGCAAGACCATTGTAAGGGCTCCCAGACTACTAATGGAACCTCTTGTAATAGGTGTTTCTTACCTAGTTTTGTCCACTTTCGATACCAATATCCTGGCTTTAGTCATGAGGAAGGGTCCCACTATTTCAGATAGCTCCTTTTACTACCTCTTGGAAGGTTCTTTAACTTGAGACTTCCTAAGAACACACATAGTTTAGGCTGAGACTAACAGAACATATACCATGATATGTCAACTTTCTGTTTTTTGTTTTTTTTTAAGATTTTTAAAGTTTATTTATTAGACAGAGAGAGAGAGAGAGAGAGCGGGAGTGCACACACAAGCAGGGGGAGGGGCAGAGGGAGAAGCAGGCTCCCCGCTGAGCAGGGAGCCTGACGTGGGGCCAGATCCCAGGACTCTGAGATCATGACCTGAGCTTTAAGGCAGACGCTTAACCGACTGAGCCACTCAGGTGCCCCTCAGCTTTCTTAATATACTATTTATTTCAGCTAAGCAGAGAGGATAGTGTGTTGTATATATGGAGTATAATAACATGGTCGTGATAGTCATTTCTAGTTACCTTACTAGGAAGGAGTTAGTGAGAAGCTTATTACAACTAGGACATGTTTTCTGTTTAGATCCAGTCTGAATTTTTCAGTATTCAAATTCTACTAATCCTTTTCTGTGTCCTTGTCCCATGGCAGTTGATGCTGTAATTTCCTTATATTGGGGCCCTTGTCCCAGAGCAATATTAGTTGCAGCATAGGAAAAAAAAGTGCTCAAAGTTTTCTTCCAGAGAAGCAAGGCTTAAGGAGGTTTGGTTCCTTTGAGATGTGTTGTACACATGCTTGACATTAGAATGTGTCTTCTTTTGTGTGTGAGGTTCTGTGGTTCTGGGTACCTTGAAGTCTGTGGGCAAAAACCCATTTAATCTGTTCATGTGTGGAAATGAAGAGGAGGAGTGTTGATATTTGCCCTTTTGTGAAAAGAGTAATTCACAGATGAGGGCTTGAGCTGATAACAGATTTCAAATGTGGACAGCATTGTGCCTCCTGTGAAACTATAGAAACTTCTTTGGAGTAAGCACCTCAGAACCAGTTGTGTTTAATTCTTCGAATCCCTCTTCTTTGAACAAAATTAAATATTTGTTGACTTGCATGGCATTTTCATCTAAGGAGTTAGGACTTTTTCTAGAAGAAATCCCTCCATTGAGGGATTGTTTAAGCTTTTTGAGCAGGGTATTGGTCTATAAGCACTCAGCAAGTTGTAATAATGACAATACACATAGCTAATACTTAATAGCACTTACCATGTTCCAGGCCCTACTTTGAGTGTTTTACCTATAGAATCCATCTCATTTAATCCTTACAACAACCTTGTGAAATAGATATTATTATTATCCCCATTTTAGATGAGGAAATCAAAATATGGAGAGATTCGGTTCTTTCCAAATGTCACATACAGAAACAAATTCAGATTCTCTAGCACTAGAGTCCATGCTTTTTTTATAGGCTAAGGACACCTTGGGAGCCATTGAAACAATAATAATAGGAAGTGATAATGGTTCACATATTTGATTTTTCCTTAAGAATCTATATGTTATGGCATAATAACCCAGTAATTGTTGCAGAGGCTTTGCTTTTAGGAGACAGGGCTGTTGGTGTTACTTTAAGGCACTGTGTCAGCATATCAACCTTGCTGACAGCTTGGCCACCACGGCTGTCCCCAGACACATTAGAATTGCTTACAGCATCTGTCTTCTTGGTCTTTGAGCACCTGAGTTACATTCTGAGTGGTCATAAAAGAGTCATAGAGTGAGTCCTTTAGCCATCACCCATAACTGAGCTGCCACATTTTCTTAAGATGTAGAGAGTCAGGGGAAGTGTTGATTCTGTTCTTCTGAAAGCAAGTTCAAACAACCCACTTTCCTACTTTGCTCTCCTATTCCTTTCTTCTGTGAGTTTTCTTAGCAATTCTTCAAAGACTCTGAGGGTTAGGAATGAAAGAGTTTGGTCATTGGAAGAAGCTAAGTATGGAGGTAAAAGAGTAAATATTCTTGTTTGACTTTTCAAGACTTAGAACCATAGGCACAGTCCTTTTCTTTAGAAGCTACATCCTAGCTGAGAAGATGAGTATCTGCAAAGCTTAAGAACTCAGTTGTCTGTGCTCTAGAAGTCACTCTGTCTTGAATGGGAATCAGTAAATCTGAGTCAAAATCATAAAGGCAGAGAATGCAACAGGTTGATGACGATAGACACACTGTCTATTACCACGGGCCAGTCAAGCCGTAGAACAAAATGAAGCACAGTTGGGTAAATGAGTGACCAAGCTCTGAGCACTAACCCAACAAATAGTCATTGTTCAGCATTAAGTGCTTACAAAAGGATTTCAAGATAGTGACTTAAAGCTTCTTTTCATTGGCTGTTTTGGGAGATGATCAGGCTGGAGGAATGCCATCCTTTCCTTCTCTAACTCTGAACTTTTGACTGCTTGGCATTTATTTTATTTTGGTCTTCCTGTGCCTTGACACATTATGCATATTTTAATTGTCCTTTTCTCATTACTCTGACACTACTTTTGTTTGGCAGGAATGGCCAGGGGCTAACCTAGCTTTTAAAAGTCTTCAGTTAGGGTGGGGAATGATAGCCTCTTATCTGAATCTGTGGATGATATGGAATTCAGGGGAGGGTACAGAATGGAAAGTCAAGAAGAAACCAGTTTTACTAAACCAGAAAGGAGAGTTTCAATAAGTTGCCAAACTGAGGAGTTCTAGAACCAGCTATTGATAGCCAGAATATAGGGTTAAGGAGGCAAGCAAGTCTGAAAGCAGACTTGGGTGATGGCCAGGAAATGAATTTCTGTCTGTAGCTTGCCTTTGCTTGACTGCTACGTGCAGAAGGGGAGAAGATGTGCTGGTAATTTTAAAGAACTCGGAAAGGGAGAAATATTTCTCTCAAACCAGTCCCCTTTACCATATCTGGTACTATTCATTTGACTTATTATTCATTACATTGTTTATAATTGATCGTTTTTTTATATGTGCATATCTTGATTCCCTACTCTATAGTAAGCTCTTGGAGGGCAGGAATCGTCTTTGTATTCCACATACCTCTGAAGATTGTCTTGAACGTCTCAAGAATTCAGTGAATACTTGTGATGAATTGATTGAGACAGGTCATTAGGACTTGCTGCTATGGGCTGTCCCTTGCTGCTTTGAACAGATGGTGGTAGTTTTGCCCACTTCATATGGACATAGCATGAGAACAGGAGCTATTCCAGGCACAGCTAGGAGGCAAGCCAGCGGAACTTGGACTCTGCATCATGGTCACCTCAGATCACAGTGGTCTTTTCACAAAACGCAACTGCATATATTGCTTCCATAGCATTGAAAAGGCATACTAGTAAGAGGCCCTTTTAATCCATTACCATTATAATATGGTGGAATATCTTTAAACTTAAATCCATCTAATTAACAGTGTTTTTGTGATTACCTAAGATCTATATACAAATATCTCATTTTCCTGATTAAACCAGAATAGTGAAGTAGATTATTCAGGCCAAAAAGTCCATTATTTAGGGTAAGTTTTTCAATTTATTTATTATTATGCTATCAGCTAGATAACTGCCTTATCTCTGTGGAGTTTTTGAAATGTTTACTAAATACTTCAGCCCATTCTGATCTCCTTCTGATCTGATCTTAGGTAATTCATATTACTTAAGTCCCTCTTTTTGGTATTTTATTATATGTAATTGCATCTGCAGTACATTTTTATCCTGTATGCTATAGTAGATGGCAAGTACTGCATTTTGTGTCTACTTTATATTCCCAGAATCACCTAAAACACATCAGAGATCAAATACAGTAAGTGTTTAATGTATCGTTTTTGAATGAAAATGAATAGTAAACAGGAAGTCCTTATATCTGTTTTGAAGCCTGTGCTGAATCATTTGACTCCTCTCATTTGATTGCAAGCTCCTCCAGGGCTCTCCATATATTCAGGATATAATTTTCCTTAATTCCAAAGCAGTATCATTCAAGCATTATTGTCTAATAAATATTGATGGCCTGTAATGACCATGGTTTTTAAAATGAGGAGTATGTAAAGACAGCACATCGAATGTAATAAATAAATAATAGAACAGCAGCCTCCAAGTAGGATGTCTTGGGCTCATTGCCCTTTAACATTAAGCTCAAAAATGCAAGATGCAGAGCTCTGAAAATGGTAATGGGCTGAGGGGGCCTTTTGGCAGTAGGTTGCCTGTTCACAGATATCAGGTCTTTACTTTTTGATGGCTGCCTCATGGTATAAAGAGATTTTATGTCCAACTCCTAGCTAGGGTGTGTGTATGTGCAGGGTCAGGGTGGGATATGCCAAAGCCGTCTTTTTAAAGCCGACTTCCTAAATATTGCCACTAAATTTGTTGCCATTTCTCTGAATCCAGTTAGCATTTCTGTGAAGCTATTAATGTATAACAGAAGTATGGATGTTATGTGTTTCCACCTATTGACATGTTCTCCAGTTACATATGTGGAAGTCCTGAGGAGAGAGTCATTGTGCTCTCTTTCTTCTTACCGAGGATGAGGTTTGGGCTCAATAAATGTCATTACCTTACTGATTGCCTCAGCCACTACTGACTGCCTCACCAGAAATCTATGTGGTCCATGAAAGTCCACATAGAGACTAAAGTGTTAAAATTAGAACTCTTCTCTCCTTTAATTTCTACTTCATTCTCTCACTTGGTGGTAGACTCCTCGACGAGCTTGCCCTCCTTCTCTAAAGCATTTTGAGGCAGACATTAAACGCAACTGATTGTTCTTAAAATCTAAACTTCTGTACATCTCCTAGAGGTGGTTCAGCATGTTCTCTAAGTTAGTACTAGAACATCAGGGCTTAGTTCCTCCCAAATGTGGTCATTGTTTTCTCTCCACTTCTCTAGGTTGAAGACTTTTGACTCCTCAAACTGTCAACCTGATACTTTTTAGCAACATTGATGAAAGTCACCAAACAACAATGACAAGCCCCTAAAATAGATTCACAGGGTATGTGGTGGCTAAGAGCTGGGTTTGCTAAAAATAAAGCTGCTTCTGCTCCCTCCATCATCCTTTTTCTGCTAGACTATAATTAAAGTCCACATCTGAAATTCTTATTGAGCGGCAAAGTCCCATGAGTGATTGGCATCTGGCATCCAAAAATATTCCGCAAAGAACAGTGTTCTCAGTGGCACATCTGACAGGCTTGGCTCACTTTCAGTGCTCTTGGCTTCCCGATGAGTGGCAAACCAATGGATGAACAGGAAGATTGCTTCAGCCCAATATCAATCAATCAGTTGGTTTTTCTATCAATGACTTAAAGCAATTTCCCATGCCTACCCTTACTTACCCCACACTGGCACACGAGAGAAGAGTGATAGGAGAAAAATCAGCTTCACTAATTGGAACACTTTTTGCCTTGCCAGTGCTGGGAAAGAGGGGCCCAGCTTAGTAGGGAAAATGTGGTTCCCCGGCGAGATGGAGAATTGCACTTGCCTGCTGGTTCAAATAGCATTAGTTTTTTGCATAGAAATTCCACCCAATTAAAGACTTTTTTATTTGAACCTGAGATTTGTGGTCTCCCTGGAAGGGAGAGATTAGTTTTAGGGAGGAGAGGAAAAGCCTTTCCCATCATCTTGTTTTTCATGCTTGTGCTATTTGCATGAAAACTAGACAATGTGTGATTGCACATGGGTTACTCCTCGTAGCATCCTAAATAAGAATATGTTGGACAATGAGAGTCATTTTTTCCTCTGAGCAGTCAAATAAACCTAATCATATGAATATACAATGAGATAAAACACCAATCTTGCACCGAAAGGTTTTATGATTTTAAGTAGACTTGTGCTAAACTCTTATCATAATTGTAATTAGAAAGAGCAGGCCAGTTTCCTGCTGCTCGAGCTCACATTTGACATGTGAACAGTATGAGGTTAGATGCCTGAGCTGAATTCTTGATTTGCACTAGTTTAGAGTTGCTGTTTGCTATGTTGCAAGTACAGAGGTCGTATAAAGTAATGTTAAGTCTGCTGAAAACAAGTATATTATCTTTCTATATTCTCTAGAGACAGCCAGTATTTCAACCTTTAGTGTGCAAAGCTGTTAGTACACATTATGTTAGATAATAGAATGGCCTAACAAAGGAGAGCCAGATATATTAAGGATTATAATCTTGGGACAGAGACAATGATCCATATGTTTTGTGATGCATGTGATCCATCTGCTGGGATGGGTGGCTGATAGCATGACTTTTTTAAGTTAATCAAACCTATTACCCAGGTCTTGCTTATCACTGTGTGTCAAAGAGAGAGAAACAAAACAATAACAATAAAACACAACGGAGGAGAAATAAAGCAACAGTCCTGATGGGGAAAGAGTAATAGAGGTGACTTCAGAAGTAAGTAGAACAGGTAAAATGCCAGTTAGAGATGTTTTCTGGAGAAGGAATTGATAAGCCAATACATATTTACAATTTATGCTTCAGTTGCATCTTTTGGTAAGTTTGAAACTATTTGTAATTTTGAAACTTTCAAACTATATGAAACTTTGAAGATGTTTTAGATGTAACATCTACAGATGTATAAATCTTGATACAGATACCAAGGACAGGTATTTGCATATTAATGCAAAGCCCATTTCTCTACACTTATTTCAGAAAGATGAATGTTGGAGCTGGAAAGGCATCTCACATATGTTGTAGTCTTTCTTCCTCAGATGGAGGAGCTGTGACTAAAGAGGGTTAAGGGATGGACATAAAGTCTCATAGCTAATTTTGGAAGATCCAGACTAGAATTTGGTCCTTTGAACATAATTCAAGTATACTTTCTGAATTAGACAACCCTTAGAAGTATGGTGTTAAATAGCATATGAGAAATAAAGAGATGCCTCACCCACTTTGCATTAGTACTGTAAGTTACCACCAGAGGTACAGTTGGGGTGGAGGTGTGTTGAAGCTGGGCTGTTTTTGTCTTAGAGTCTTAGAGTCTTAGCTCACTAGAGTTGACTAATATATTTTGAGGAATTTTGTTAACTTATTGATATCATGTTGGAAGCGTACAATCAGCCATGATGGGAAATGCTGGAATCTACCACTGTGGAGATAAAAACATTTATGAGACTGTTGTTGACTGGAGATATATTTAAGAAAGGAGGGTTTTTTTTTTTTTCCAGATTTTATTTATTTTTATTATAGAGAGTGAGAGAGAGTGTGAGCAGGGGAGGAGCAGAGGGAGAGGGAGATTATCTCCAGGAGATTCCTCGCTGAGCACAGAGCACAGGACCCTGAGATCATGACCTGAGCGAAAACCAAGAGTTGGTTGCTCATCGGACTGAGCCACCAAGGTGCTCCGGAAAGGAGGAATTTTAAGTAATTAAGACCAATGCCTAGAATGACAAATTCATGTTTGCTGGTATGTAAATATACCAAATTAATGCTATATGCCAACAGCTTATTAAAATGAAAGAAACAGTAAATTTCACTCCTCTAGCATATGCTCATAAAAGTAGCACCATCTATTAGAGATGGATAAAGCAATGTTAGTATTTTACAGGTGAACTCTCATTCTGAAGATGAAGAGAGGTGATTTCAGTTCTTCATGTCAAAGGACAAACATGTCAGTCTTTATTAGAGCAGTCTAGGAAGGAATTCTGAGAAAAATTTCCTGAAGTGGAAAGTTCAGATCCGTCCCTTGATAGCTCTTGTGTGTGTGTGTGTGTGTGTGTGTGTGTGTGTGTGTGTGTGTGTATGTGTTTTGTTTTTGTTTTTGTCAATGGGAATGATATTTACAGAATGAATGTGTTTTAGAGAGCTGTCTGGAGAGACAAGATCTTAAGATATTCCAAAACAGAGAAAATCACCTGTCTTAAAGCTGGTGGAATGTTCAATTTTTGAATGTGCATGACTTTGCACTCTGTGATGTTGTTCTTAGAAGCTTGAAGTGAGCCATGATAGAACTTTTTACACCATGGAAACTGACAAACAGTACAGATCAGCTTTCTTTTTTCCCTTTTTCTTCTTTTCCTACAAAAATGGTTGCTAACCATTTACCAGAGCATATCTGGATATTATGGGACCCTAACATTAAAGCCATAGACAGGAGTCAAAATTTTATTCAGAAGGTTTTTTTCTTTTAAAATTATTCTTTAGCTAAATATTTAATTATGAACTAGAAACATGGCAATAATAGGCCTATGAAATGAGAACCTTCTAAGAGAATGGGGGAATTCTCTTACCTAGAGATATAAATATTGAAATAGTTAAGACCAAAGCGGAGAAGTGGACTAATATTTAGTTACCCATCATTTAACATATTTTAAGACCTATAATGTGTCTGCAGATAGGATAGGTGCTTCAGGGAATGCAAACCATGCACAAATTTGACCTTAGTGAGATTAGAATCTAACTATGTAGACAAAACCCAAACAAATAAAAACATGCAGAAGAGTGACTGACTCTTCAAGGACATACAGTAAGTATGTGTGTGAGATAGAAAAAGAGCTGAGTATTGGGTAGACTAATCAGATAAGTGTACATAGGGAAGGTGAGACTGAAGCAGAATCTTAAAGGTAGAGCAGTATTTGAATAATGCTTGGGGCATGGAGAGACAATTGCAGACATGATCAAGGGGCCACATAAGCAAAAAGTCTACAGGAGTGAGTGCTGCACGTGTAGGTTCTATTAATAGACTTCTCTGGCAAGAGTGGAGGGGGTAGCTGGAAAATATTGCAGACAGAATAGGATACAGAAAAAGGTCAGAAAGATGGAAGGTAGAGAAGAAGAGAGGCGAAAAAGTAGGTAAGGAGTAAAGCAAAAGAGGAGAAGCAGAAAAAGATCAGTGAGTCAAGGCAGGGCATCATGTGAACTAGGCCTTGTGTGTATCATGTCAGGTAATTATTAATACATTTCTGAGGGCAGACACTATTCTCATTTCACAGATGAGAAAACCAAGGCTGAGCCAGATGAACTCTCTAAAAAATGGCAGAGTTCCCAAGGGTAGAACCTGGTATCCAGTTCAGCTCCTCTGGCTCTAGGACACAGGATCTTGCCCCAAGACCACATACTCTGGCACTTGGATCCTCGAAAACTCCAGCAGTTACCCTACAATATCATTTTAGTTAAGTGCCATTCTGAAAAGGAAAAACATCACATTCAGGAACACAGGAGGTTGAACCAGCTGTACCCCAGGCCAATAAACATTTAGCAAATGGCTTGAGTATGGAAACAGCCTTACATGTCTGGGTGAAGGTTAAGGTTGACAAAGGAGCATTATTCCATACCTAACTGAAAAGGCACCCAGGGTGAATAGCTATATGTTACAAAGGGAAAGAGGTTATAGTCGTTGAAATGGAAGGAGACCGAAGATTCAACTAAAAGGAAATACTGAATCCTGAGCATTTATTATGAACTGTACCTCTAAATCTTTCCCAAATGGCAGAATTACTGCAAGTTAGCTCACCGGGGAACCAAGGATACTTTTGACAGATCTACACAATCCCCTGGTAAAGATAAATGGGGTGTAATTTAAGTAGTCCCAAACTTTTCTGCAAGCTTCAAGATCACTGCACATTGTTGGATCTATTCATAATGGCCTGGACTGTATCCCAAAAATACCAGTGGGAAAGACTCAAATGGACTGGCCAGGCTAGAAAAGGAAAATGAAGCCATTTGGACTTGGCTGGGGCTATGGATGGTCTGACAGTTTGCAATTTATACTTTTTTTTTTTTAGTCCTTTAACATTCTTTATCTGCCTTTATTTGCTCAACAGCCCTTTTGCTGAAGTTCACGCTTAGCTTACCACATTCGGTGAAGCACACAGCAGTGGACAGGGGAATTTAATCTAGAAATCAGCCTGACTTGTCTTCGCAACGAATTTTAGCTTCCAGGACTGAGCTATGAGGATGCATAAGCAAGAGCCCTGTCTAGGTCAGGTGGCCTGAGAGCCCGCCAGCATCCCTAACAATGTCTTTTAAGCAGTGCTGTCAAGCGGACTCCTGTCTCCTTGACTGACAGCGATGAGCATTTTAATAAAATGAGGTTCTGGTTGTTTTGAAGCATGAAGCCTAGTAGAATGGAGAATCTGATCAGCTTTCGCCATGCCTTTCATAATTGTGAATCCTTCCATCTGACTGCCAGTAATTCGCCTTCCCAGACATTCAGAATAGATCATCCTCACTTCGAGCTGTCTCAGACGCGTTGCTTGGGATTCTTTCAACCTGCCCTGTAGCTTTCAGGTGGTAAGATGGCAGGCATCCAGTCCCTCTGAAGAAAAAAGCCTCATTGTTCATTGTGCCACTGTATCTTCCAACCCTTTTTGTTATATCCCGGAAACCTATTTGCTTTTTAACTGCTGCCACATACTGGGAAAACATCTTTATCGAGTGGTCCTCAGTGCTGTGGCTTGAGTCCCTTTCATCAGGGGGCCTGTAAGTCCCAAGCTGAGATGAAAAGTCAGAACGTTTCTGTCTACCTGGTTATCTTTATGTCAAACCAATTTGAATGTTGTTGGTCCTTGTGCTGCTTTGTTGCTGAAATTTTGTTGGAATCATCACCATCTTCCCAGAAGGCATAATTCAATACCACTGGCGTATATTCTCATATTAGAATTCCTTCTGGTTCTAAATAAACGTGTCACATTAACAGTATTGTACGAGAGAGTATTTTTCAATATAACAAGGACATTTTGGGTCAGACATGCCACAAGAAGGGATACTTGTCCACATTGACAGAAACCCCCTGCAATCTCTCTCCTGTGTTGCCTTCTCTTTTTCCCTTCAGTGTGCAAAAGAGCTTGATTTCTCCTGACTAGAGCTGAATTTGGATTCTAAACATTGTGTGTGTGTCTCTCTCTCTCTCTCTATATATATATATTTATATATAGAGAGAGTAAGCCTACATTTTCCAAGTGTGCATGATGCTGGTAAGATCAGTCATTCTCACCTTAGATAAGTTTATTTAACTATATTGCCTCCCTCCTGACACACAGCAGAGACCAGATATGCTACAGAGTGCAGTTATAGTATGGGACAGGGAAAAAGGAAATTAGGAAGAAAGCAAAAAGTGACTTTTGAGTAAGTTAGTCTCTGAGGAAGACAAACCTGGTTAGACAAAGGACTATTCTCCACAAAAAGGACTATGAGTATATTGAGTCCCTGGAAAAGCAGGGCGATGAGTTCACTAGATGGTGGGAGAGCTATGTGGGGACACAGGAGTCACCCCAAACCAGCTTTTTAAATTGATCAGTTTGGAAGAGAACTATAGGCGTTCAGGATAACCTAATTTAATTGATCCAACAAATTAATTTAACCTTGTTCTTTCTCCTTTGTGTACTAGTCCCTGGAGAACATTACTAGCTTGATAAACATACCACTTAGTCACTTTGTCTAGCATTAAACCTGCTCTTCTTTCAAACTCTGTTCCTCATGTTCCACAGCTATCCACACAGAGAGAGGACACAGGCTGCCTTCTTATGGAATGTCTGTTATTTTGCAGATGCAACACATCAACATGCTTGATACAAACTGAGGGCTATGAGGGTACAAGCTGAACAGGGGAGTAATTCTTGCTTGGTTACAACTGGGACTGCTCATGGAAAAGACTCCTCGTGTGTCATTTTATCTGCAGAACAGCAACTATATCAATATTCCTTTTCTGAACTTAAGCAATTTAAGGGTTGACACTATACTTGATGTTTCTTTTTATTCTTAGAACAGTGCCTTGCAGAGTCGTGATAAGAACTAATATTTATTGGCTGATTGCTTTATGTCAGACATGGAGCTGAATGTGTTTTGGGAATTATCTCATTTGATTCTCACAGTAGTCCTATGACATATGCACTGTTTTTATCCCCATGTGACAGATGTGAACACAAACTTGGAACAGTTAAGTAACCTGTCAAAACTCATTCCTCATGTATGAAGATGAGAATTAAATTCATGTGTGACCGATGATAAATACCTGCTGGGTTAATAAAGAAAAGAATTCTAGCAATTCCTGAGGCTGAGACTTTGGGGAAACCAGAAACCCTGAAGTTATACATATATCAGACTACCTTACAATCTGGCCCTACCCTGTCTATTCAGTGTATCTCCCTTTCTCCAACTAGAGGTACTCTGAGCCTATCCAGCTAATCTTGAATCATTTTTAATGGTTTATTATTCTCCCCTTTGCCTTCCCAGCTCTTTCTACTCTTCAGGATCCTACTGAGGATCCCCATGACAGTTTAGGTGCAGGGTCTGACCATTCTGGGTTGTCTTCTCTGTGCCAGACCTTACTCTTCAGGATCCTACTGAGGATCCCCATGACAGTTTAGGTGCAGGGTCTGACCATTCTGGGTTGTCTTCTCTGTGCCAGACCTTACTGTCTGTCTAACTTTACTTGCCTCTTCCAACCTGCTCTCCTGATCTCAAAATGAAAGTAATGATAGTGTTGGTCTCATAGGTATCATGTGAAGATTCAATGAGATAAGGCACTTAGAACAAAGTCTGGCATGTAGGAAGTTCTCAGTAAATAGTAATAATAAGTAACTATTATCATTATTGTTACAGTCCTTATGTCAGACCATCTTCTTCACTTTCTTCTCTGAGCTTTCTCAAAGCCAGTACTTTAGTAATTACATTTTACATGTGTACTACTTTACTTTATTAACTAGTGACATTTATCCACTTGATGACAAAGAATCATCATATACAACATTTCTGAGGATACAAAATTCCTGTCTTCACCTTAGCTCTAACGAGAATATGCCTATAGTAGTGATGTGTTCCCCAGGTAGGTATATATTTTGTTCAGGTCCTGAGTCATCTGCAAGAGAACATATATGACAATCACCAGATGCCAAAGGGAAAGTTGTCCTTGCCTCAGGATTAAACTTCACTCCTCCTTGTGATGATTAGATTCAATCTTTTGCTGCTTGATTTCCTCAGTTCAAAATATATATTTACCTTGACCACAGGCTTGATTATTCCTTTACATCTTTGAAGATGTGAATTTTGGCTTTCAGACTCTAAGTTGCTTATGGATATGCATATGGATATGGATATGCTTATATCTCAGATGCCTAGCTGCAGGTTTGCTCCTGAGTCCATTCACTTTGAGAAACTGCAGTAGCAAGTAGTGGGAGAAGGACTCTGCACCACCCTCTGTTTGAGTGTTTCTTGTGGGGGTTGTGTGTGTGTGTGTGTGTGTGTGTGTATGTGTGTGATTTTTATTTTAAACAGCATGTGTCTGCTTTCAAGAAATTTCTAGTTAGATTATGTAAAAACATGTCTTCGTGCAGTAAATTTAATCTCTTCCTAGTCCCTTGCTTCTGACAACTTGAAATAAATACTTTGACTAAACACCCTGCCCTGAGTGTCTGGTAAACTACATTATCTCAGCCTAAAAGGAGGAAAGGGAGCCAGAAATTGCATTTATTGAACAACTCCCTCCTTCTGTTCTCTGGAATCTACCTCCCCAATCTCCAGAAATAGGAGAATTTCCATGGAAATTTATAGATGTTTGCAGGAGTGCTAATGAGGATATATAATTCATCTGACACTTAAATAAAAATTGGAAACCACGAACACCATTGTAGGAATGTATAATGATGTTTTAGATATCTGTTTTTACCCCAAGTTTGATCTCCTGTAAGTGAAATTGTGCCCTTTGCTAATGGAAACATTAAAAGGACTTGAAAACTAGCTTTCTGTATTCCAGTATAGTAGAGAGAATGGAAGCATCATGAAACTGTATTTTAAAACGTAACTGACAATGGAAACAAGAGATAAGATAAATCTGAGACAATGTAGGGAATTCAAAGTAAAGAAATTACTTTGAGTGGAAGAGAACAAAGATAATGATATTTAAACACACATACACAAAATGTAATTGCCGAAGTCTCTATTGAGACTTGGCAGGGTAAGATTTATGAATGGAAGGACATAATTTGTTCTTTAGATGGTTTAATAGGTAGAAAAGAGGAAAAGTTTTACAGCTTCAAAATGTCTGTAACTGTGAAAAATCAATGAAAATGTGATAGTGGATATGGTAGGAAGCATTTGAACTCAGATAAGAGGAATTAGACAATCAGTGATGTAGCAGGAGTATGCTGCAGAACTCATGCAGAGGGAAGATGTGGACAGTGCTTTTCAAATACACATCACAGAATGTCTATATTAGGGATGGGATACTCCTATATATGGAAGAACTAATTTTGCTAAAAGTAAAAGCTACGTATTTAACATAACTTTCTGTCCATGTAATTTTTACATTCAACTTTCAAATGCTGAAAGAAAGTGATATTCTGGACTATTTTTTATTTTTAAAAAGTGACAAGAACTTGGGACAAAATGATCATAGCATTCTAGAGTTCATGATAGAGTAAGATAAGCTAATAGTGAACTCGAGGTGCTCAATGTGATGGAACAAGAAGGTAAGTAAAGGTGTACCAGAATCACTTGGATGTCACTGTAAACCACACATATGTTCCCTACCCATAACTGATGATGTATCTGAATCTCTGGGGTGTTAAGGGGTGGGGGAAGTACCTTGAGGGTGGGGTCAGTCGCTCTTAGAGAATCCACAGTGCCAGATCTTCCCGTCACTGACTGGACCCACAGTACACACAAGGCACACAAAGTGCTTGCCCAAAGCAATCCAGTTTTAGATTCCTCCTGTGACAGTCCCCTGCCCCTTAAGAAAAAAAAAAAAAAAAAAAGCAACAATGTCAGCAAGACACATGTTAGATTCTGACTGGGAGTGAAAGTCAGGGCAGTTCACTTTTGCAACTGTAGATACCCCTGGCTTTTTGTTTTAACTCTTCCAGAGGAGAAGGGACCTCAAGGCTAAATTCTGGGTTTCTTGTTCTGCAGGTGTGTTGAGTCTCTCTTTGACTTTGTGGAACTGTTCATGCTAGTTACAAGAGAAATGTAACCCTCTGTAGAAGGGGAACTCATTGGGGCAGAGGATTGGTTAACTAGGTTTTGAACATGTGGATTTTGAGTTGCTGGTGGAATAGCCAGTCAGGTATGACATTGGATAATATTGCCAAGGAAGAGACTCAAGGACAAGGATAGATGTAGGAAGAAGAGCTATAGTTGTTGAGGTGGTGGAGTATCAAGACATGGAGATGTATGGTCACTAACATAATATAATAAAAAATCATTAAATAAAAAAAAAGACATGGAGGAAGCAGAGTCAGAGAAAAAAAAAGATACATCTATCAGATAAGAAAGAAAGAGATCTGTAAGGTAGAGAAGAAGCTAGAAGAGTGTCTTTACACTATGAGTTAAACACCATTAAATTGGTATTGAGGCAGTCCTGTGGCTAAAGAGGGGTGGGAGAGTCTGAAAAATAAAGTTCAGATTATATATTCAGAGCATGAAGACTCATTTAGAGAAAATTTGACTATGCTGGTCTAAAAATCAGATGAAGTCAAAGATTAAAAGGACAGAAGAAAGAAGGAATACATGACTAAGAGGAAATGGAAAAGAGAACCACGAGCTATAAAAAAAAATTTCAAGAAATCTCAGTCCCAGCTAAACTGAGGCTCACAGAAATAATATTTGAAAAAAAAATAGTACTAAGGATTTTTGTGCTACATACAAATCAAGAATAAGGAAAGAGCTAGTGTGTAATGCTTGGGGACAAGAACATAAAGGTAGCAGATAGCAGAAAGAAGACAACTTTGGCTCTGCTTCTACTTTACTTTTACATTTTTGGACCAGTGGAAAATGGTGCTTCATCCTTTAGGCTGAAGTCTTCATTGTAGTGAAATGAGTCACTGTCATTGCTTTGTTTTAATCAACACCTTTACCATTCTGTGATTCTGTATTTACAGATTTTTCACTAGTAGAAATATATGGATGTATTATTATGTCTGCAGGTGTTCAGTATCTTTGGTGTACATTTCTTCAGATCCTTTACAGATAAAGGTCAGTAAATTGATACAGCTCCAGGTCACTAACACTGCAATAACGTGAGCTTGGCTTTGACCTTCATGAATATGTATCACACTCATTTTGGGCTTAATTTTTCTTTCTTTTCTTTTTATGTTTAAGAACTAAAACCCTAGGAAAAGAGCCCTGAGTTCCTTATTTTAGTCTGAATGTGATCTGAAGGTAGTTAACCTTGGAAAGAAGGTAGAAATGAAGACCTTCTGGCCTCCTGATGCTACTGTGTGAATTGATGGATCCCTCAAGGATGAATGCGACACCATGACAAGTGTGGAGGGAAAAGTTATGCTGAAGCTGACATTCACAGGGTGTATTAATTATAAATATCCATCTCCCTAGTGATCATGTACTTTTTTTTTCCCCAGGAAGCAAACCAACCAAGAATTTTACTTTTGATGGAAAGGAAGAATGTTTGGAGTTCTTGTTAAGTTTCAGTACCTTTAAGTGAAATTCATCTTCCCATTAACTTTAGAGATCTGTAAATCTCAGACTTATGTATAAAAGGTGTTGGGGGCAGGTCAGGAATGTACATTTTCCTTTTCTTATGGCATTGCACAGAACTTGGACTGAACCCTAAATCCAATTAATATGAATGGGAAAAAGTTGGACTTTATTTTTGAAGCTGAAGGGCACAGAATTTCTTTGGCTATGATCAAGATTTTCCTTTCTGTTAAGTTGCTGGAGAAGTGTTCCTTTGTTTAAATCTTGGATGCTGAGGGTATTCATGATTGTAATGCCAAAAAAAGAAAGGAGAGTTGGCTGGGAGTGGTCATTAGCACCTCTGTAAGGGAAAGCTTCGGAAAAAAAAATGGTGGGCTTGTGAACACCACCCAACAAGGAGGAACGCCTCGTGTGTTTCCAGAAACCATGGTCAGCCACTTTCTAAAGAAAAACAAATATATCTGGGAAAACCACTCCGTTTGACTGTCATGTTTTGGACCAAGATGTAAAAAGAAAATAGTGTTGACAGTATGTTCACAAGGAAGTTCTGTGGCAACAAAGTACACATATATTTATTTAGTCTTCTTACACCATTTGCTGATATGCAGACACAGCATTAGACAGCCTGTCTGGCTAATTCAGGTCAAACTTGATGCATTTTTTCAGCAGGTTCTTTTGCATGAGTTAAGAGCAGCCAACATTTCACCTGCACACACATATTTCAGTTCTCCTGATTTCCATATCCACTGAGGGCTCTGAAATTATGTCATTTTCCTGAGTTGATCCTTTATTCCCCAAGTGGACTTTTGTTGCTACTTCTGTTACTGTTATTGTTTCCCTCCAGGTAGCTTCACAAGAGCAAAAGGGCACACTTTTCTTAATTTGGACATGAACTTTTTTTTTTATTATCTGAAACTTCTTTATAACCATTTTCCATTTTTAATGAAAGCAATTAGTGAACAAGCATATGCAAAAATGTTTGAGAGGTAGGCCAGGAAGATACTTCTGTCTTTTTAAACCCCAGCCACTTTTTATGTGTTTTCTATTTCTTGGGATGAACATATCAAACCAGACGGAGTTTTCTGAAGTGGTAAGTCACCATTTTAAATCGCACTGCCCCTGTTCTGTAACACTTTATCCAGCTGCCCATCATTTACTCATAGCACTTAACTTTGCTTCCTTTACAATATAAATTTGATAATGTTCAGAAGCTCAGGAGCTATTTTCTTTTAGTCAAATGTTTTCCTACTGGAAAATGTAACCATGTAGATAAGTCACAATAAAATCAACTCATGAATATTCACAGGGCATATTTTGAGTACTGTATCACTCATTTAATGCTCTTTTACTGGCTAGATCACCCATATTCTTGATTACTTTCCCCCATTAAATCCTTAATTGGTATTTAAACCAGGCAATTTTTCATAGTAATTCTTGTCCAGTCTAGTGTCCTGGTATTGCCACTTGATATTACATATGACATATAATTCCCTCTCATTCTTGAAATTTGTGGGTGATTCATTTCTTGCTTTTTTTTTTTCTGTATTTTTTAAATTTATTTTTTATTTATTTATTTATTTTTTAGTTTTTGATGTAATGGTCCATGAAGCATTACTTGCATATAACACCCAGCGCACCATGCAATACGTGCTCTCCTTAATACCCATCACCGTCCTATCCCAGTCCCCCACCCCCCTCCCCTCTGAAGGTCTCAGTTTGTTTCCCAGAGTCCATAGTCTCTCATGGTTCATCCCCCCTTCTGTTTACTTTTCAAGTTGGGATGTTTTAATTTTTTAAATTCGTTGGCCAAAATTTTCCAAAAGAGAACTTCTGAGCTGTCCTTGGAAAACAGATCCTAATGTAGAAGTTCTGTAACATCCCCTCTTCACAAAAAGACCTGAATTAATATAATTACTCAAAATTCCTCATTTCTCAATTTAAAACAAAGTATTTTGTGTGGATATTTGTTATACTTGGTATTAGACATATACATGCACCATGTTGAGCTGCTTTTACTCTTTAGGAAGTCCTAGAAGGTAGTAAACTTCTTTCTCAGAATTGGTATTTATCTCTCTCCACCCGCCTCTCCACCTTCTGCTGTATGGTTTTGTGCTAAGTAGTTACTGAAGATGTAAAACTTCTTTTTCAGATGTCTGAAAAAATACAACATCATGCATATCTGTTTTTGTTTAGGTTTTGGCTAATATTTTGGAGGACTGTGCAGACCTTGAGGAATCTTGGCTGTGTTGATACAGGTAATATTCAGTATAGTTGAACTTGTTTGTAAACTGGTAAATGGAAAGTTCCAGTTTTTCGTATTATAGTTTAAGGTTTGATCATATAGAATTTTTAGTATTCAGTCTGTTTTGATCCATGAAAATATGGCTAAAGTTTATATTTTGACCTGCTTGGAATATTTGAATTTGTGTGTAGATATGATTTTATTTACTTGAGTAATTCAGAGAATTGTAACATATTCCATTCCTTCTGTATCTGTATCTGGTTTTAATTCTTTTCATTTTAAGTTCTGAGGGACAGTCTCTGCTACATTGTTTAGCAGCCTGGATCATTCCGGTCCAATGGGCCAGTCATGCCTGAATACTCCATGACATAATCAGGGAATGACTGTTGCAGTATACTGAGCTAACTGTCTTATCCCATATTAACAATGAAAATATCCCAAGAGAGATAATAAATTACATAATTATATGTTTCATTTTCACTTTTGTGGGAATTGGGGTTTTTTAGTGGTATATGAGATCATTAGAATACAGCAATTTGGGAGTCAAACAGACCTGATATTTGGCCTTGGTTCTATCACACAACTGTTTGATGTGTGTCTTTGAGCTAGTTAGTCTCTTCTTGCCTCCGTTTTCTCATCTATCAAACATGGATAATAATACTGATAGATAAGGGCTAACCCGTTCAAGCCTGATCATATACCAAGTGGTTGGCTGCCTTCACAACTCCATGGGAACTGATTATGGACAACTGCCATATGGCAAGGCTCAGATCCCAACACCCCCATCCCCATATCCATCATGCCATGTGAGGGTCTGGTGCTTCCTCAACCAAGAGTGCTGGCATGTTGGATCCTGCCACTAAATTGACACATTATATTATTGCAACTATAAGGCTTGGATCGCCGACCACTCCAGGGGAGGGGGACTGTTTTTCTGTCAAATCATAAGCACTGAATTTCCAGAAAAGTGCTGAAGCTAAGATTCTGCCATGTCTTATTTCTGTTTGTATTTTGGCTTTCAACGATGACAGCAGAGAGGCATGCCTCATCATGTAGTTTGTAGAAAATGGTCCAAAGTTTGGGTCCGTCTTCCAGTCCTGCTAAGTCTCTTCAGGATGCTGTAGAATGCAATGGGAAAAAACAAATATACATACCTACTTCTGCTCCTGTCTCTATGATTTTTCCCCAAAGAAAGATGCTCCAGCAGTTTAGAACAAAATCTTAATTATCCAAAGTCACGTTCTTTAGTGCTTAAATTCATCAGATAATTGCTCAATTATCCACTTTGTTTTGTCTGTGTAGATATCCTGGCCCAAGTCCATTAACCAACTAAGTACACCAGGGATGAGAAAATTAGGAGATTGTGCCTATCAACGTTGATATTTCTGTTTTCAACCCAGTGCTTTGTCTGTATCACTGATGTCTGCTGTCCTCATTAAGAATTATCAAATCAAAGTAATGTTCATTGCAACCAGCAGATAAGTTAAATAGGTATTTACTCTTTGGTTGCCAGTTTGAAGAAACATTGTTTCTATATTGGAGGAAAAAAGGTAAATGTCCCCTTTAATACTAAAGAAAGATATTTCAGATAAGAGCATTTTAACTTTTGGTGAGAATGTAAGGATTTGAGCCTTGCTACAAGTATTCAGAATTAAATGTATCTTAGGCTTTGTTCCTAATGAGGCACTGTGTTGTTCCTCTCAGCTGGAATTAATGATGTCTTTCTCTCATTGAGATCACCTTTACCTAGTTCCTGAGATGGTCTGGACCAACAGATGCCAGCGACTTTAACTGACTGATTTGTGGCACCTCATTTCTAGTGTTTTGATATGCTAGGTAACCTGTTGAGTTGATGACCTCATTTTTTTACATAGCAATCATTTTCACTTCTGAGACCGTAACTCTGTTTTGAACTCCAGCTTGTCTAGGATTGCCTGCCTTGCTGCACAGGGGAATCTTGTGCACAGTGTAGCATTATAGACCAATCATTGGCTTTGGAGTTAGAATCCAGTATTAAGAGTTAAATCACCTTGTGCAAGTTGTTTAACTTCCTTGATCACTATGTTCCTTATTTGTAAAAAAAAATACCCATTTCACATTCTGTGAGATTTAAATTGGTTGATAGTAAAAAAGGAGCAAGTACAGAGATTGGCATCTTTTGGCGTTCTATTACTGACATGGTCTTGCAATAATGGATTTATATATTTACATATATTTCTGTATATACCTAGTTTCTAAATTACTTGGATTCTTGCCATAATGTCTACAATTTTCCTCCCTCAACTCTGGCCTCTTTAGCTATTGAATGCTTCATTCCTGGTTTAGTGGCTACAACGTATTTGGATACTGAACAAAAAGATATGTGGATGGATGCAGGGATAGGTGGACAAATAGAACAATTCCTGAGCAGACCCATTCCATAATTTACTTTCCCTTTAGAACACAGTGCTTTGGACTTCTGACTATTCTCAGAAAGACCAGAATTTCCATTTAATTAATTCTCCTGTGTCCCTCTGCTACTCTCCTTTGCCTGCACTGTCCTGGTGTTCCTCATCCTGAGACTGTAGATTATGACAGACCATAGTGATTTTCTGGAGGTTAAGGCCTCTTCCTTTAACTACAAAACACTAGCAATAGAGACAATTCATGATTATCTTGATTAGAGAACTGTTTTTTTTTTTTAATGATCATTTTTAAGGCACATAGTACTTTTGACCAGCTAATGTCCCCTAAGACAAACCCTGAGAAGCAGGCCACAGGAACAACTATATTTTATTATGTGAGCAAATGGACTTGATAAACCATACTATGACAGCACAGAACAACACAATATTCCCCTTAGAATACTTAAAAGTTATAAGAAGGGAAGAGAATGTTTGCATAGGATATTCTAAAATCTTCATGTCTTGAACCATGTCATAATATTCTTCTTATTTACTATTTTGCAGTCAGTAATAAAGGGATTTTATTATTCAGTGTCCTTAATGTAAAAAGAACAGTTGTGTTTAGGTGTAATTATTGTCACTCTTCTTGGTTATAACGAGATATCTTAATTGATAGGCCATGTCAGAGAGCTTTTCCTTGGATGAGACAGTTTTTTTTTTTTTTTCCCAGTTGCCTAAAAAAGGGATGGTAGTGATAAATGGTCTGAAAGGAGTTCCACTTCTGGTTGTACCCATGAAATAGTAAACTTAGAAACCAGCATAAGTAATATGTGATTATTTTTTTATTGAGATATAATTTAAATAGCATAAAAGTCTCCCATTTAAAGTGTGTAATTCAGTGGTTTTTAATATATTCATAGTTTGAGTGGAACTCTGTAATTGTAGAACATTTTCATCACCCTAAGAAGAAATCCTGTATTCATTAGCAGTCACTCACCTTGTCCCCTCCCTGCAGCACCTGGTGACCACTAGTCTGTTTTCTCTCTGGATTTGCCTATTCTAAACATTTCATATAAATGGAATCATATATTATGTGTACTTTTGTGCTGACCCCTTTTTTTTTTAACTTAGCATAATGCTTTCAAGGTTCATCCGTGTTGTAGCATGTACTGGTACTTAATTAATTTTTATTGACAAATATTATTCCATTATATGAATATACCACATTTTGTTTATCCATTCATGAATTGATGGACACTTGAGTTCTATCCACATTGTGGCTATTATGAATAATGCTGTTAATGAGCATGTGTGTACATTTTTTGTGTGAACATGCTTTTAAATTTCTTGAATATAATCTAGGAGTGGAATTCCTGGGTCATATACTAACTCTGTGTTTACCTTTTTAAATAACTGACGAACTATTTTCCAAGGTGGCTGCACTTATATTCCCTTCATCAATGAATGAGTGTTCCAACCTCTCTACATCCTCACTATTTATTCTCTAACTTTTTGGTTATAGCCATCCTAGTGAAGGAGTATTTTACTGTGATTTTGGTTTTTATTTCCCTAATGACTAATGACATTTAACAACTTCTCATGTGCTTATTTGCCATTTGTATATCTTTTTTTGGAAAAAGTCTTTTCAGATGTGCTGCCAAATTTTTAATTGGGTTGTCAGTTTTTTATTTTGTTTTGTTTTTTATTATTTTAAGAATTTTAAATGTTCTCTATATATTCTGGACATTAGAACATTGTCAGATATATGATTAGCAAATATTTTCTCTGTTCTTTGGGTTTTCTTTTTACTTTTCTGATTGTAAAAGAAAAGGACACCAATGGTGTCCCTTGAAACATAAAAGTTTTTTTATTTCTATGAGGTGCAGTTTTACTATATTTTATTTTGTTGCCTGTGATTTTGATGTCCTATGTAAGAAACCATTGCCTAATCCAAGGTCACAAATTTATTCCTGTGTTTTCTTTTAGGTGTTTTATAGTTTTAGCTCTCCAACATTTAGGACATTGTAAGTTAATTTGGTATATAATGTGAAGTTGGAGGTCCAATTTCATTTTGTTGTTGTTGAAAACACTGTTCTTTCCCCCAGTGAATTGTCTTGGTACCCTTGTTGAAAATCATTGACCGTAAATGGAAAAGTTTATTTCTGAACTCTAATTCTTTTCCATTGTTGTATTGACACATCGATGTGTCTACCTTTATACCAGTACAAACCTGTCTTAATTATCTTGTAGTAAGTTTTGAAATATTCAAGTGTGAATCCTCCAGCTCTATTCTTCTTTTTCAAAAATTTTTGGGCTGTTCTGGGTCCTTGAATTTCCATGTGATTTTTCAGGTCAGCTTGTTAATTTCTGCATAGAAGTTAGCTCAAACTGTGATGAGGACTACATTGAATCTGTAGGTCAATTTGGGGAATATTGTCAGTTTCACAATATTAAGTCTTTCAATCCATGAACACGGATGTCTTCCCTTTTATTTAAGACTAATTTATTCCAGTGTTTTATAGTTCAGCATAGAGGTCTTGCACTACTTTTGTTACATTTATTACTGAATATTCTTTGATGCTATTGGGAATGGAAGTAGACTCTCAATTTCCTTTTAGTGTTATTCATTGCTATTGTATTGTATAATTGATTTTTGTATATTGATCTTTTATCTTGCAACCTTGTTGAACTTTTTTATTGATCTAAGAGCTTTTTGGTGAATTCCTGAATATTTTATACAAAATCATGTCATCTTCAAATAGAGATTGGTTTTACTTTTTTCTTTCCAACCTGGATGCCTTTTATTTGTTTTTTTAATCTAATTTTATAGACAAGTAGCTCCAATACAATGTTGAACAGAAAGATAAGAAGAGACATCTTTATCTTAAGGGATAAGCTGTCAGTGTTTCACAATTAAGTATGATGTTGATTTTGAGGTTTTTGTAGACGCCCTTTTTAGGTTGAGGACATTTCCTTCTCTTCTGATTTTGTTGAATGCTTTTATCATGAAGGGTGTTAGATTTTATCAAATCCTTTTTCTGCACCTACTGAGATTATCATGGGTTTTTTTGTCTTTTTGCCTTTTAATATGTATTGGTATGGTTATATTGATTGATTTTCATGTGGCGAACCAATCTTACATTTTTGGGATGAATCCCATTTAGTCATGGTGTATAAGCCTTTTTGTATGTTGCTGGATTTGGTTTGCTAGTATTTTGTTGAGAATTTTTGTATCTATGTTTATAATGGGTATTGGTTTATAGTTTTCTTGTGATGTCTGTTTGGTTTAACTATCAGAGTAATATTGGCGTCATAGAATATTGACTTCATAGAGTTGTTATGTTTTCCCTCCTTTTCTGTCTTTGCAAGAGTTTGTGAAAAATTTGCTGTTTGGTAATGTTTGGTAGAATTCGAGTGTGAAACTGTCTGGTCTTGGGCTTTTCTTTATGAGAAGTTTTTTGATTACTGTGTCAGTCTCTTTACTTGTTATGGTTCTATTCTGATTTTCTGCTTTAGTTAGTTTTAATAGTTTCTTTCTAAGAATTTGTCCATTGTATCTAGGTTAGCTCCTTTGTTGGCAGAAAATTATACATTGTATGCCCTTACCATCTTTTTTATAGTAATATAATCCTTTTTATAGACTGGTAGTAATGTCTTCTCTTTTATTGCTCATTCTGACAATTTTAGTCTTAATTTTTTTTGATTGGTCAGTCTATCTGAAGTTTTGTCAATTTTGTTGATTGTAATTATTATTAAAGTTTATCCTGAGAAGGAGATACAGGGACTTTGGTATATATCCCTTCTGACTGACTGTCAGAGTTGCCTTATAAAAATAAATTATTAATTATCTTTGTCTAATTATTGTCCCAGAATATCTTATTTTGAATGTATTCTCTGTGAATTAAGATGAAAAAATTTTACTTGTTGTGATAAGTACCAGGAGATATATGGATGTGTTGAATCACTATATTGTACAGCTAAAACTAATATTACACTGTAGGTTAACTAACTGGAATTCAAATACAAACTTAAAACATGAAAATTTCTATGGTTTCTGTTCCTTCTTGGGTTGCAAAGATCAGGAAGTTGTAAAGAGTACTTCCTTAAATTTTTCCCCTATCTACCTTTTTAAGTTATAAACTATGCTATGTTCATTTCAAAACGCCAACAGTATGAACTCTTCTTGATTATCTGTGTTCTTACCATCTGAGCTTTGCCCATCCAATGTGGCGTTGACCTTTTATTCATCATTTGTAGTGTCAAAGACTTCGGTTGTCTTTCCCTTCTTTCTTTGTTTCTGGTATGAAGGTTCCTTTTCTCCCAGTCTGTCTTCCCACAGAAAGTCCTTAATCAGTCCACTTGATTATTTATAACTTTTCCATTGTTGTTCTGTCTCCTTCGAGGTGAAGTGCTCAGAATTGCTTGCTGTATTTCAGATGTGAAGGCACATGATTTTGTAACAATAGAGGATAATCTTCCTTGTATCGTGGAAAGGAGATTTCAGGCTATGTGAAAATGATAATTCTGTGAAGTGAGAGGCTACAGGATGGTGGATTTGAAATCTTTGGAAAAGAAGGAAGAAAGGGTTTCCTGTGTTATCCCAAGGACAGATGCCTCAACTAAAGACAACAGAATACATCTTCCTCTGAATAGTTCTGTGATAAAAGTACATATTTTTGGTGAGAAGTTCCTACCGCCTACCAAAGTCTCCTGCTGTCTGAGATCAGAATCCGATTTCAAGTCTGCATGCTCCATCATTCATCTTAGCATTCTTGTTTGCACGACTTCTGCTGCTCAGTAGCCAAATGGAAGATTAATCACAGAATTAGCATTTTCAAATCGCCAACAATCTCCTTTGCAGATGTGCAGTTATATTGCTAAAGTCTGTTGTTTTGCCCTACATTTATTGTTAATAATTAATGTACATTTCTGGGTGAAATTATGTGCTATCACCATCTGGTTAATTTAATAGAAATAGTCAAATCTAAAGCACTTTATTAAATATGTTGGAAATAATCATCATCATTACTATAATGTAGCAAGCATCATGTTTTTTCAATAAAAAGTGCCAGAAAATGGAACAATTCACCGTATGTCAACTTAGTTACTGTTACTACAAACTCATTTTTTGAAAAACTCTCCCTGTGTTATGCAGTCAGTGTGGGAATTAACAGAATGCAAAGTTCATAGATTAAATGGTAGGCTATAAGCAGTCTATTAAATTTTCAGTAAAGAGCTTGGATAATAAAAGTACTGTATCACATAGGTGAAGAGAAATTATGTTCTACCTCCTCATATTAGTCTTCATATTGGATATCAAATGAAAATTCTGGAGAGTAACAAGAATATAATTATTTAGCATTTTTCTTCTTGAAACTGTCTGAGGAAAACAAATGATGTGAGCTAAATGTTCCTTTCTGAATTTGTAAAGTGCCAATATAATGAAGAAAACATATTTAGCTATTATATAGTGTGTCCTTCTTGATAAGTTTTGCTCAGAAGATTGAAACATAGATCACCACTAGGTTTTTATTATCACCTTGTTAATATTCTACTTATGTAATAATAGAATGTTCAATCTTCATGTCAAAGAAGTGAGCTTCCAGGGATTTCCCACCCCATAGTCAATATTGCCCTTGTCTCGAAGACTGGGATTCCTCCAAATTGTTCTTTTTCATAATTTAAATATGTTGAAACAACCGTCCTTCCCCTTCCCATTTGCTCCCCACTAAGGCCAGCCAAAGACAACTTTGTGAACTTGCATGGTATCTCATTTCCATTTGTGATATTTCTCTTCTCATTTATTTCCCAGGTGAATGTCTTACCCTAAGTGGTTGCCAATTGATCTTCGAGCTGTGAGTGGTTATGGTTTACACTGAGATTTTACTCTGTAGGGTTATGCATTGTAACATACCCAAAAGAAGGCCCTAACTGGTCTATAATCATAAATGGAACATGCATTAGTTACATTATCTCATTTTTGTGGTGAGAAATGAGCACACAGTAGTCTCTGTCCTTGAGAAGAATGAAATAGAGATGATTTTTATTAGTAATGTTAGCTTTAATTTATTGAGCTGAAAAGTGTGTACTAGATAGTATTTTTAGTGTTTTCTATGAATTATCTCTTTGAATCCTGATACCAACTCTGGGGAGAAGGTACCATTATTAATCCCATTTTACAGATTGGGAGGATAAAGCCTAGAGAGATTAATTTAATTTACTTTACAAAGTCACATCGCAAGTAAGTGGTGGAGCTGGGGTATGAACTTAGGCAGATTGACTTCGGCATGTGGTTCTCATCCTTGTTTGTACATTAGAATCACCTGAACACATTTGAAAAATTACCTATGACCATATTCTTTCCTGAGAATCTGGTCAGAGGATCAGTGCTTTGTAAAATTTATTCAGAGATTCTATAACATGGCCAGAGTTGAAAACTCAGGCTCGAGAGGCTGCAATCACAGGAGACATTAACTCAGATTTCAACCAACTGCAGAGATGTCTATAATGTACAAGGTGCAGTGCTATGAGCTTCACATGAATGACCTCTTGTATTTTTCACTGCAGTCTTGTGAATGGAGATAGACATCATTATCTCAATGATAATGAGAAATTCTCAGTGTAGAGAGATTAAGCTGCCTGAGATTTTCCAGTTAATAAGCAGCACACTGTGGGTATGAACAGAGTTCCTTTAACTTTCAAATCCAGGTCTTTTAAATGAATACCATAGTGTACATAAATTAACAAATATTTATTGTGTAGCTAGTATGAGAAGGGCAATATGCTAATCACTACGATGAAAATACATGAAATTATAAGAAATACTATCAGTGAGAATATCATTGGTTATTAGTATTAGCACTGCTAATTGTATAGTACTGGCCAGGGTGCTGAGGGATTCAGAGGAGGAATTGATGATTCCATTAATCACCTATTCACAGTCAGAGGATGCATCACAAAAAGGAAATATTTTTGCAAAGAGAGCCAGACTTCAGAACTGGCTCACTAAACTTAAACAACAACAATAACAACAACAACAAAAAAACAACAAACAAGTATTTAAAAGATAAAAACAATATGCAGAATTAACCAGGATCATCACTTTTACCCTGGAATGATGGTGAAGAATCAACAGTTGTCTCACATGCTTATCGTATTCACAAAGATCATGACTTGTCTTTACATATCAGTGTAGGAATTCCAAGCAGTTCGTTCATTTTCTTCCTTTCTTTCTTTCTTTCTTTCTTTCTTTCTTTCTTTCTTTCTTTCTTTCTTTCTTTCTCTTTCTTTTGCTAGAGTCATGTTTATGGGAAATGTTAAAGATTTTTTTCAGTGGCCATAACTAGATGGCTTTTGAATTTTTTTATAAGTGACTTTATGAGTGAGACAGTTTTTTGCCTGGGTTTTTAATATTTCGAGATGAAATTTAAGCCTCAGTGCCATTCAATTTAAGGGTTCTTTTTGGGCTGCAGAACTTGTCCAATGTTCCTCAAATTATACCACGGCTATCTTTTTTTTTTTTTTTTTTAAGGCATGGTGGGCGTGGAGGCTTTAACTGAGATCAAGACCTGAGCTGAGATCAAGAGTCAAATGCTTAACTGACTAAGCCACCCAGGCACCTCTGATATCTTTTTTGTTTTTGTACCACTGATGTCTTGACAAATAATTTGAGCCCCAGTTTTCATGGCTCTTTGTAGCATTTGCAGTAAAAAAGCCATGTTCTTTTTAGGCTCAAATTAAGACTTATTTTATATAATTACGATTCATTCAAACATAACAGTTTTTATTGCACGCCTACTATGTGCCAGGCACTATTTTAGGTATTGAGGATTAGCAGTGAACAAAATGAATTTCCTGCTTATGTAGAACTTACCTTCTGGTGGAGTTGGGGGGGAAAGACAGATAATAAATAAATAAATAGCAAATAAGATGATGACAAGTGCAGTGGAAATAAACGTAGCAGAAAAATGAGCATAGGAAGAAGCCAGAGTAGGGAGATAATATTTTGGGGAGATTAGTGAAGAAATGAAGGAAAGAAGGGACAAATTTATATATATGGGAGAAGAGTCTTCTTAGCCAGGGAAATAACAAGAGAAAAAAGTTTCGAGACAGAAGTGACTTACCTCATTTGGAAGAGAGCAGAAAAACCAGTATGGCTGGAATGCAGTGAAGAGTAAGGAGAAGCTAGGAGATGTGTCCTGTGAAGTGGTAGAATCTCGGTTATGTAGAATCCAGTAGGCCTTGGGAAGACTTGCCTCCTACTCCAGGGACGTGGGAAGTGGAAGGATTTGAGTAGAGAAACGTGATCAGACTTAAGTTTTTAAATAATTATTCAAATTTCTTTACGTAAAAATGGAGAAACCAATTAAGCTATTGCGCCGTTCTTGCTAAAAAATGATGGTAGCTTGTTCCAACGTGTCATTGGAGGTAGAAAGATGGTTACACTCTATTTTGATTTTGAAAGTAGAGCCAATGGGATTTGTTTGGGGGTTGGAAATAAGTCATGAGTTAAATAGAGAAATCAAGATATTAGACCTGAACATGTGGGAAAATAGAATTACTTTCTATAGAGATGGAGAAGGTAGCAGGAGGAGCAGGTATGGGGTAAAATCAAGAGTATTAATTTATACAGGTTAAAGTCTAATGCCTGTCAGACATCCAGTTGGTAATGCTGAAAGGCAGATAGTATAAAATAATGCATTTTAGTGGAGAGGTCTGGGTTGAGAGCTAGTAGCACTTAGATAACATTTAAAGCCACAAGCTTGGATGTGTATGTGTATATAAAGGAAATATCTAAAGCTTACGCCTGATGCAGCCCCGTGTTTAGAGTTTGGTAAAATGAGGGGAAAATAGAAAAGGAATCTGAGAAGCAGGAGCCAGTCTACTAGGAGATTAAATGAGAACAGTGACCCAAAGGCCAAAGGAAGGAAGAACTTCAAGGAAGAGGGAGTAATTAGTTATGACAAATACTGCCACTGGGAGAGGCCACATGAAAACTTAAAGTTTAATCATTAGATTTAGCAACTAAAGGTCATCATTGACTTTAACAAGAGTTATTTTGGTGGATTTATCAAAGGTTTCCAAAGTTGAATTCTTATTTGTAAAGATAAAAATGTTACTTTCTTAGTGAAGAAGAGATCTTATGAATCTTTTATTCCTTGAATTCTACTGGTGGATCTTCTGATGCCTTGATTCTTTATAAGGGGTTTAAGTTTTTGTGTGTAGTTAGAAAAATGAACTAATTTGCTTGACTGTGGAAAGCTTCTCAAGTGGACAAAGTCAGATACAACATGTTCAAATGATAAGATTCACTCAACCTGTTGTTTGGTCTGTGTTATTCCATACAACTGATTGAACTGTAAGGTTACCCACAATAGGGTTTCAGATAGTCATCACCCCAATAAAAATTGAAGGCCTGAGAGACAGGGTTTTAAATCTAAAAATTTGAAGTTAATCAGATTTGTCCTGCACTTAAGTAATAGGGGGAGAAACCATCTGAAAGATCATTATTACAGAGCTTGCTGGGAGTTTGCCCACACACATGATTAATTCCAGACACTTTGATTATGCCAATGGAGAGAGTTGCCAGAGTTAGCCATATATAATGTATAGGTGAAACTGTGTGATGAGCAACTGGAACATACCTCAAAGAAAGGCTGTAGTGGTAGGTTGGGATTTGTTTGGTTTGGAGGTAAGTCTGTGTGATTCCATATTCTGTGCTCCTAACCTTATAATATCTTACCTTCCTTTATGTGCAGGGGATAGATGTCAAATAAATAATTTATCTTAAACCATCTGAGCTAAGCAAACAGGCCTGTGAATCAAATTTTGATTTACCTTTAATTTGACACCTGTTTTCACTCTGTCTTCTATTCCCACACCTAAGGATGACCCTCCACTTCGCTTCTCCAAAAAGGCAGCCATTACTGTTCATTTGATAGAAGTTTCCCTTATTCCAGAATTTTTGTTTTAGAAGGAATCATTTAACTTTTCTTGACCTTAGTTTCAGCTTTTTAAAATAGAAGTTTGGGTTAGCTGATCCGTATGGTCCCTTCAGGTGCTGAAAAATTATACATTTTATGGGTATATGTTAATAAACATGAAATCATGCTATTAGATATGAAGAGTGACTTGAAGTGCTTTTTATCCCCCATAAGGGCAAGAATAGCTCTATGATGGTGCTCAGTCACATTAGAAAAGGAGGAGAAAAGGTTACACAGTATCTCATAATCCTGAGATGTAGTGTGTAATTATCCATTTGCAAAAGGCTTTCTTTATGTTCTGTTTCACTGGGAAAGTTAGAGCAAAGTGAAAATAAAGTTCTGCAATTATGAAATCTGCTCACTTGGCTCTTTCTGCTCTTCAAAGTAAATTCTGTGTTAATAGAGAAAAGTTAGTTAGTGTAACAGACCCCTAATTTGTTACCATTGTAATTATTTTTTTTCAGACCCATTAACATTTGTGAATGAATTTAATGCTCAACAAAATGACGATCTCAGCTGTGGTCTGATCCAGGCATGGCACCAGCCTGCTGGGATAAGAACCTTTTAAATTGTTTCTAATATACCTAATTTTCACTTAAAGAGTGTCCTTCTTTAAACCTTTGGAGACTTGCTTACCCGAGATTAAATGCTCTGTATGTCACCGAGTAATCATTCATTCATTCAGTATTTATTAAGCACTATGTGCATTTGTTGTTCTAAGCAGTAGGGATGAAGCAGGGCACATGTCAGACCTTACAGTCCCATGAGGAAGATGGACATTGAAAAAAAATTACTACATAGTGCGCATGTTATGATAGAGCAATTAGAAACTAGAGAAACAGTCTTAGCAAATAAGATGCAATGGAGACAGGGTCTGAACTTAGTCTAAGGTCAGGGAAATTTTGGAGTGAGATTGGAACTGAACTCTGAAGATGAATTGGAGCTAACTATGTGAAGTATGCATGTGTCTTTATTGTCTTTGTGCGTGTGGCTATGTGACTTTGTGTGGGAGGGTACAACAGAGATTCAAATAGGGAAACAGCATGGGCAAAGGGAATAAAAACATGACAGTAAGGACAATATCAAGGAAATCTAGCAGAGCCTATTATTAATGGGAAATTAAGATGGGAGAGTTTAAGAGGGAAGGAAGTTCGTGGGAAATGAGGTTGAGGAGGTGAGTAGGGGGGAATAGGGAAAAACTATAACATGTTAAGCAGTTTTGTACTAAATTCCTAAGAGCAATGGTAAGAGGAAGGATACAATCAGATGTGAATTTAAGATCGTTTAGGTTCTGCTGTGCATCTTGGACTGGAGGGGAAAAGAGAGGAAACAGGGAGACCACAGTTCAGATTCAAGAGATAATGACATCTTAGACTAGGATAATGGCAGTAAGTCTTGAGAAAAATAGACAAATTTAGAGCTATTTCAGAGACAAAACCACCAGGAGTTGATTGGATATAAGAAATGAAGGAGAGGGGTGCCTGGATAGTTCAGTCCCTTGAGCCTCCGACTGTTGGTTTTGGCTTAGGTCATAATCCCGGGGTTGTGGGATTCAGCCCTGCACTGGGGCTGAGAGAGTGCAAAGTCTGCCCGAGATTTTTTCCTGTCTTCCCTCTCCCTTCCCCTCTCCTCCTCCAGCCTTAGCCCCTGCTCATACACACATTCTCTCTCTAACATAAATAAATAGATAGATAAATAAATAAATAAATAAAATCTTAAAAAATAAAGAAGGTGAAGGAGAGGGAAGAGTCGAGGCTGACTCCAGGTTTCTGGCTTGAGTAACTGTACAGATGGGGTGGGGTGGGGTCATGTTCCCCCTGATTAAGATGGGCACCTGAGGTGTATGGCTGAGACAAGGAACCTGGAAGGAGGATTGGGGGTGTAAGATGTAGGAAGGAGGAGGCAGTGATGAATTCCATTTGGGACTTTCAAAGTTGAGGAGAACATAAGACATCCAGGTGGAGATGGGAGCAGGCAGCTGGATGTATGAGTCTGGAATGCAGGAGCTAAATCTGGGCGAGATTTGACAGTCATTAGTGTATAGATACTCTTAGTCTGCCAAGCACTGTGATTGCCCCTCTACTATGGCATTCACCTTATTTTGAATTACAGACATCTGTGAATATTTCTCACCCCCCTACGATATTTCTCCTCCCCCTACTACCCTGAAGGAGGGGGTTCCTTGAGAGCAGAAACTGTATTACCTTTTTTTTTTTTCTTTCTAGTACCCCCAAAGAATTTTGCACAGCATCCTACAGAGGGATCTGACTTGATGACTGTTTGCCAAATGCAGTTGTTTTCTGTGACCATCTAACTTCCTTTACTGGGAGAGTTGGCTGTCACCTACTGAGTGCTGCCTGTGTGTTCTTCCTTCACTGAAAGAACTCTCCTCTCTCCTTTCCTGGTTTAAACCTTTCTTTCTTCTTAGTCTAGCTCCTTATAGTCTAAAGAAGATAGCACAGTCTACAAGAGGACACTAAACTGGAGGCAAGGAGATGTGTGGAACAGCCATCAGTTGTGCTTCCTCTAGGTTGGGTAATCTTGAGTATATCATGTTCTTTCATACCATGCTTACCCATCTGATAAAGAAATGGTATCTAAGATCCTAAGTACAACAGACTTCATTTCCCCTCTTTTAATCTCATTTATCTTTTGTTTATTCCTTTATGTTTTGAACTATGCACATTGGTGCTTATGTTCTTTTTTTTTTTTAAGACTTATTTATTTATTTATTTATTAGAGAGAGACAGCCAGCGAGAGAGGGAACACAAGCAGGGGGAGTGGGAGAGGAAGAAGCAGGCTCCTGGTGGAGGAGCCTGATGTGGGGCTCGATCCCGGATCACCAGGATCACGCCCTGAGCCGAAGGCAGATGCTTAATGACTGCGCCACCCAGGCGCCCCTGGTGCTTATATTCTTAATTGTGTAGTTATTTATGTATGTTATGAATTTTCTCTGCTCAAATACATTCAAAGCTCATAAGGAGTTTATTTTCTGGTATTCCACACAGCCTTCATTCTAGTGCAGTGATAATCACAAGATGCTCAACAAATACCTGCTGAATGCAATTGGATAGGAACAAGAGCATCAGAAACATGCTTATGATGACTGTGTACATTTTACATTTTGCCTTTGCTTCATGCAGCCCCAACTCAGCAAGGTGTTACGGAACAGGAATTAAATTCTGTTGTTTCTCCCACACTTGCTCAAGGAAAAGTTAGTTGTGATATGAAGATTTAAGTTTTTTTTTCTTAAACAAGTGGAGAACTTTTCTTCAAACAGTAATGTCATATTATATAATCTTGCAAAATATTTAAAAATTAAGTGAGAGTGGATCTGGTTGAAATGGTAATAGACCCTGGAGCCCTCTATGTAATTTCCCCTTTGTACACAGCCTTTCTAGACATTTGGGCAGAACTCCTGGTATTCTGGAGAGATTAGGTAGTCTTTTAGTTTTCAACTATTCCCTCTGTAATTCTGACTGCCAGTCAGTGCTGTGACTCCTCTCTGTTTCTCTTGTATTCAGGCTTATGCTAGATGCTGTGGGGACTTTTAGAGATGAAGAAAATGTAGCCCCTGCCATTGGTTAGAGAGATAATCTTCCTTATATGCATGAAGCAAGTAAAGGCCCCCATACGATGGCACTGCCTATTTTTCTGTCTGTGGAGGAATTGAAGCAGTCTCTTCCAGGTTTCACGTTCTGTGATTCTAAGTGTTAATGATGTGGCCATGTGCGTTAAGTGCTTTGAGCTCAGAAGTAACACACTATATAAATTCAAGGGCCATTACGTGCATAATCACAGTTGCCAAGCATGGACAAATTCCCTATTTGCATGATATCTTCAAGAAATCCCAAGGGAAACACTGTTTGGGACCCCAAAACAAAATTACCTTTATTTCTTAAAAAAAAAAAAAGAAAGAAAGAAAGAAAGAAAGAAAGAAAGAAAGAAAGAAAGAAAGAAAGAAAAAGAAAGAAAGAAATGTAAGCCCCCTGTTCTCCCCAGGCACTTCGTCAACATGTTGTTGCAGGCAAATCATTCATTTGTCATTTAGGAAAATATCCCAAATGGTATTCTCCCCTGATTCAAATGAAACTTCCAGTGCCTGGCTGTGCTAGTTGCCAGAAGTGTCTGGGTTAATTGCACACCTGCATTTTATTTCAAGTAAATTGCATAGAGCCCCCTCCCCCCCCCATTTGGGCCCCTCACAAAGCAAGAGCCCACCTGTCTGGAGGCTCTTTGGGCAATGAAGGACTGCAGGAAAAAATTAGTCATCCTCTTTTCTTCCCTGTGACTTCTTTGACCTTGAGACTTCTAATGGCATCTCAGACAAAATGAACATAATCTAATGGACAGCGGGGAAGAGGGAACGGCTGGGTACATCTGTCGTATTACTGGGCTGTCTGAACAGTCAATGAAGCAGGGCCAAACCATAAGAGGCCTGTTCAGTTTAGCTCCAGGGTCTGCAGAGAAGGAGCACAATCATTTATCTTTATTTACTGAACTCTGCTTTCTGTTTAAGAAAAAAAAAATTGACAGGTTGACAAAAACCCGCGTTGGAGCTGCCCGCTGCCCAGAGATAAATGCTATTTGTGCTCTGGAGAGTCAAGGACAGCTCACGATGCCCTTTAGCTGGTTTCAGTAGGTGCCTATTATATGGAAACAAAAATGCCAAGGCATCTGGATTCTCTTTCCCCACCAGCACCTTCACATCTTCCCATAGAAGGATCTGGTAGATGGATGCACAAGAAAGAGGTCTTGCAAAGAATGGAAGACATGAATCCCCAAGGAAACAATCCAAATTGGAAATCTGGGCAAGAAAACTAGGTGACAGAGATGACTGGGAAATGTTGAATATCCCATAGGTTTCTTTATGATGAGATGGTGAGAGATTTACCCATGGCATCCATAACACATATAGTACAATTTCTGTCAATAGAAGGGAGACAAATAGGCATGTTCCAGCTGCAGGTAAGACTTCTGCTCTGAGCTGTAGAGCAGGAATTTAGAAATAGAATCTTAAAGTCCTGTCCACTTGTGTCTATTCCTTACTGAATGATGTTGGTCATATCACTGACTCTTCTAATGTCACATCTATGGCTTACAGTACTTTTGTTAGAAAAGCCATCACCAAAGTGATGTTCATGTTCGTCAGGGAGTATATAAGACAGTTTGCTGGGAGTGGGGAAAATAAGAGAGTTTATTTATTTTTTTCCTCCTTTTTTTTTCCCTCTCCCATCTCATCTTTTAAACTTTGTATTGAATATATTTTTTAATGTATGTAATGCATTCATATAATGGTATATAGATATGATTTATAAATATAAAAGATGTGAGTGCTTTCAAACTTTTTACAGATGGGAAGCACAATTAAACAAATCTGAGACCATCTTGGAGCTTTAGGAATGTTCTCCTGTTGACACTAATTCCCTAGGCAAATTGCCCAGACTCAAGATGCCCCACTGTTCATGGAGATATTTTCCCAGAAATTCTGGAAAACAGTCGCTTCTTCAACCCTATAGTTCTTGAAATAAATAATGCTTCATGATGCACTTGGCATACTATCATTCTTTTTCTTTCTGTCAATATGTGTATGTTAATATTACCGGTAGTCAATCTTGGGATATTTTCCCCCTTGTAACCTGTTCTCATGCCATTTATGTGAGATCCAACGGGTCTCTTCTGGGACAGAAGTTGGGGTTGGAGGCCATGTAGGGGAAAATATAGGAAAGACTTTGAGGCTATGGTTTCCTGCATTTGGGCATATGGGAGTGTCTTAGGTGAGCATCAGAGACCCTGTATATCACAGTGACCCTGCTTTGGGGCACTGAGAAGGACAGCTTAAGGGTACACCCATCACTTTTAATGCTCTTGACTAGCTTTACTGGTCCACATTTTAAGGATTTGCTTTAACTATATCCAGAAGAAGCTAGTGTGAGGTGCAGGTGTGTGTACCTATGAAGAGTTCTAATGTTAGGGGATGAAGTGGAGGTCTGGACAGAGGCAGAGCCAGCATTCTGGAGCCCAGGCTGGTATGAGACAACTCAGTGCAGGGGGAGGTGCAGTACTGATCAGAGGAAAGGTACATTGGAGAGCTGGGATGAGTGGAAGCAGGGTGAGGGTGGACTGTAGCAAGAAGTATAAGAAGTGGAGCAGCAAAACTTGAAGAGAAGCTGGAAAGAACCCTAAATGACAAAAAGCCATGATCTCAGTACATAAGTATCAATGAATCACACTTTGGGGTATGGGTAGAATGAGAGAGAAGAAGGTATCCAGAGGGTGTGAGTAGAAGGAGGTTAAATGATAGTGACCTGGAATGAGCTAGGTTGGGTTTAGTATAACAGATCCTTGAATTCTCAGCTGTGAGACTTGGAGAAGGAGGTTGATACATTCTGCTGAGACCAAACTGCAGCTGTGGAGGCCAGCAGGGTGGGGAAGTCTGTGTCTCTGAAAGTCACTCTAATAGTTTGTGAACCGTGGTGTCTGCTGGCTTGTAACATGTCACTGTGTCAGGTTTCGTCATGTTTAGAAACTCACCTTGACTGATGCAGCAGGATAGAGCCACCAGAAGCAGACACTGCAAACCAGAGTCATTGTAGAAGCGGTTTTGTGAACACAGCCTTGAGTACTGTGGATGTCACACACTCCAGCAAGCCTGACTTCCCTTGCTCTGAGCTATTTGCTGAAATTGTTTACTAATATTTTCTACCCCTTTAAGGGAATAAATCACCACTAGGATATTTTTATTGCATTAACTAAGAAAATAATAAATGTGTTATAAAGGGTGCAGCTTATATATTTCACCCATTTACTTAATGATTTACATAAATAAAAACAATTTGGGGAATTATGATGAGCATTTTCTGAAAATGTCTCAGCTAATTATTGTTTCTTGTTCACTTTGTTATAATTGAATAATTTGACTCATAGTTGTTAAGAATAATTATTTTGAGATATTAAACATAATCACAATTTTCTTCCTTTGATGTTTATTTCTTATATTATGTAGTTCTTGTGCACTAGTATCCATTAATGGCTGTATACTTTTTATTCATTAAAATCAGTTTATGATAGGAGCTTTTGTTTCTATTTAAGAAACACTTAACATTTAGTTCTATGCATCGCACTCTGCTTGGTGCTGGAATGGAAGATGTAGGCATTGTGGGCTCTCAGACAGGATGCCCTAGGACATGCTTTGGTATCAAGACAAACTGTAGTGTCTCAGGATTTAACACAGTCACAGGTTATTGACCTTTCATTTGAGTTCAATTCAGGTCCTGGCAGTTTTCCTTGGAGACAGATCTTCCATCACTTGTTGGGGTCTAGGCTTTTTCCATCTCAGGATTTTGCTATCTTCTACATAAGTCTTCTAAGGTCCCTTTGGAGAGAGAGAGCTGCAGGATTGCATAGGGTGGATTTCATGTGTAGACAATAGAGGAGGCTTCATCACTTGTGTGACCATCCCATTAGACTAGAAACAAATACCTTTCCAGTACACGCTATTAAGTTTTCCAACCTCTTCTTCTAGTGCAGTAAGCTCATTAGGCATGTGATCTGCCTTCCCAGCTTTATAGCAGGCACCCCTTCTACTAAGAACTTTAGTACTTTTTTCAGTGCATACATGCACAGCAATCTTCCCAGCCTCTTACATCAGTTTTATGGCCTCTCATTGCTTGGTTCCTATGTCAGTGGCATACATTTTAGGTGTTTGTTACAGTGGCACCCCACTGCAAAGTACCCATTTCTGTAATATTAAGCATAGTTATGCTGTGATTCAGTAACAAATAAACCCTAGAATTAGATTGAAGGGAAGAATAAGAGTTAAACCTAGAAATCTCTGGGGGTGCACTGGGTGGCTCGGTTGGTTTAGTGTCCAGCTCTTGATCTCAGCTCAGGTCCTGATCTCAAGGTCGTGGGTTCAAGCCCTGCATTGGACACCACGCTGGGCATGGAGCCTACTTTAAAAAAACAAAAAACCAAAACAAACAAGCAAGCAAAAACTAAAAATGTCTGCAGGTTCCAGACCACAGGGGAGAGAATCAGAGGTGATGTAGGGATTATAATCTGGCAGGGGCATGCAAGCATGCGATAAGAAGAAATAGAGGCAGAGTAACCATTTAGTAGATAATTGCTATAACTTGAGAAAGAATATCGAGGGTCTAAACCAAGGTTGTATGGAAGAAACAGGAATAAAAGGAAACATCAGAGAGATATCCTGAAGGAAGAACATCTGGCTTTGTAGAAAAGTAGTCAATCAAAGTCAAAAGCATAGGTCCTGGTTCTAATTACTCAATTTACTAGCTGTTTAATTTCTTTTGTCCATTGTTGCTTCACTCTAAGACTGAAATGATCAAATCTGGCCTATAGATTTCTAAAGTGTATTTTGAGAACCAAATGATATTAAATAAATGAAAACGTTTTGTAGACAATAAAATGTTAGTAAGTCACTAAGTAAAAAAGAAGTAATTAAAGATGGCTCCAAAGCTTTGTGCCTGGGTAACTGTGAGAATGTTGGCACTCCTAACAGAGATGGTAGGAGGAAGGGATAGGTGGGGCATGGTGATACATTGGCTTTGGTCACAATAAGTTGAAATTTTCATCCAGATCTTCAGATGGATGCATCCAACAATGGGGTATCTTTGTTGGGTTCCCCAGAAGGCAGTCCTAAGATGATGAACAGAATGCAAGTGATTTGTAAAGAATCTAGTAAGGAAGAGGGTAAAGCAATTCAGGAAAAGGGAAGAAGCCAAGTGAGACTGAGATTTCAGGCAGGTACCTGAGGAAGGTAACCTCAGTCTGACCCAGGAAGACTCTGCAGTGTGAGTCATGCTTCAGGGTTCATTTCCATCCCCCCGCCCCCAGCCTACCCGAGGCAAGGGAGCAAGGCTGTCATATTCCTGTGGCCTTAGTGGTCAGCTCTTGGCTAAGGGCCTAGCCACACAAACTTCTAGACACTTTCTGTGTTTTCCCTGAGCTGGCAGATCAGCTTTAGGAGCTAAGGGTAGAAATCCAGCTGAAGAAGAGCTGCAGGTGTAGGCAGTTGTAACCAAGAAAATGGAAGGTAGAGACAGCAAAAGGGATCCACTGGGATCTGAAAGAAGCTTCAGAAGGGCAGTTTTTTATTTTAGGAGAAAGGGTGAAATGAGAAATCTTTGTTTTGTTAGCTTCTGATAAGCAGTTAAAGTCAAGGTTTCTACACGTTAATGGGGTTTTTGAGTATCCCTGAGCTTTTTATTATTCTCACTTTTTGAAAAATTTTTTTATTTGTAGGCCCTAACATTACTCTCTACCCATATTTCCTTTTCTTATCCTTGGATGTCTGCAATGTAAGAATTGTGACTTAGGCAGAGTTATTCTCAGTATTCTACCAAACATTTGGAAAGACCCTCTACCATCTTCTCAGCTATTATAGTATACCACTGGCCTGCATTCTCTCGAACACCCTGAGCACTCTGTCTTCTCTACCAGAGATATTCTAATCAAATTCACAGGAAGTTATGTGTCCTAATAGAGATTAAGCTCCTTTTATCAAACTCTTATTCTCTTCCTCCCTTCCCCTGACCCTTGAAGGTTATTATCATTTAATAACAAACTTATTTCTTTTTTTTTTTTAGGATTTTATTTATTTATTTGACAGAGAGAGAGAGAGGAGCTGAGCAGGGAGCCTGAGGCTGGACTCTATCCCATGACCTGAGCCGAAGGCAGATGCTTAACTGACTGAGCCACTGCACCCCCAAACTTATTTCTGGTGGTTAAATTTTAAGTAATACCAAATGACTATTGAGCCGATTGTTAAAATTCTTATGTTTTTATTAGTTCACAACTTTTTACAGAATACCAATTTTAAGAGATTTAGCTTTTTTCATCACACACCCTATTTGATATTTTTGATACATTTGATACCTAATGAGTAGGTAATTTTTTTTTAAAGATTTTGTTTATTTAGAGAGCACAAGCTGGGGGAGGGGCAGAGAGAGTAGGAGAGAGAGAATCTCAAGCAGACTCTATGCTGAGTGTGGAGACCAATGTGGGGCTCAATATTAGGACCCTGAGATCATGACCCTGAGATCATGACCTGAGCCATCCAGGTGCCCCCTAATGAACGTGTTATTTTTGAGGAGCATTTTGTTATCCCTAGGCATACCTTAGTACCATAGAGCACTAGGTGAAGAGTTTAGTGATTTTCGAGAATAGATATAAAGATGCTGAGAAAGAAGATACAGGGTTTGAGCATGAAGAAGTGAGCCTCACTTTTCAGGGAACTCTGTTTTTCTCATTGACTTCTTAGATATGTCTTGAAGGTGAATCTTCTTCCACAGGCTGTTCTCTGAGCTCTCCAATGAACTAAAAACCTTCCCCCCCTCCTCTGGAAAGTGCGGATTTATGTGGCAGAATTTTTACTTAGTAATTAATTTGGACCCCAACAGTGTGGAGATGGTGAGAGAGGGACCCTATTAAGAATTGATATTAAGTTAATAGCAGGTGACAGTGACTTCATCAAAACCTCTGTGCAAAACATCAAGTAGAGGGAAATTTCAGTTCTGGTACATTACTCAGCTGAGTATCATCAGACCTGCTTACAAGGGTCATAAAGATTATTTGTGCATTAAAGAAGGGCTTGTCCATCAAGCTCAGTATGAAAGAGAAACAGGAAAATCACCATCTCATCAAACACAAAAAATACTGGTGCAGTTTCACTAATGAAATACTCAGTACTTTGCAAAATTTTCACTGGCTATTTTCATTATTTCTTTAGATACACACACACATGCAAAGAATGAGTGAGAGAGAGCTAGAACAGATGTCATTATCACTTCCATATCTGACCTATCCACGAATACCACCACAGGGACATGGGGGTGGGAGGAACAGCAGGGAATGTGGCCATTGTGATTTAGACAAAACTTGCTAGCTAAATAGATGGCAAGGGTCACCTGATGAAATGGAAGCTTGGTAAGGCTAGGACAGATATGAAGAAAAATCACAGCGTCTTTGGAATATTAACCCCTCTGGTTCATCATTGCATAAGGTCACTGCTTATAGATCAAGGATCAAGAAATAAAGCAATAACAGAAAATGTTTGAATACAATTGAGACCAAATGACAACATTCCCCACCGTACAAAGTTGAAGTACAAAAGGGTGATTCAATTATGTGTTCAGGATACATGGGAATTTGGGAGGTCGCAGGATGCCCATTTCGTTTTGAATGCTTTGAACACTTATCTGGGAAGATGAATTGTTTCCTCTTTGCTAATTATTGTGCCTTCCTATTAGCAACAGTTCTTCTGAATAGGAGGCTCAGAAGTTTTGAGCAAGTGGCTTGCAACAGGAATATCTTTGTTTCTTACCTCTGTCCCTTGGTACCTTCTATAAGCCAAAAGGACATTTCTGATTAATACGGTAATTAGCGAGTTATTAAAAACAGTAATCATCTAGAAATTATTTGGTGCCATAAACATCCCATACAGAGAAAATATTCGAACATTTAAAGTTGAACATTACAATTGGCTTTGTATGCAAGAAGCCAAAAGGGACATAAAGAATTTTTAAGTTCCCAAGAAAGCACTCACATTAAGAACAAGTTGTCTTTTTGATCAGGTTGGAAGTTAGTGCCACACATCCAATAGATTCCCCTTGTGGCCAGTAGCAATGAACCAATTTCTATTAATGAAGAGCTCATGTTTATGGCTAATATAGAAGAAAATGTACTGAAGGGGGGAGCTTAGTCATTCATTGGAGATAGCTTAATTCTGGTAATTTCCAATTTCCAAGCTTGTTTTAATTTGTTATCAAAGTAATCACTCATTCTGGCTGGAGTCAGAAATAGCTTTTTGTCGTCTGTAGCCTGACAGATTATTCAGATGGAACCCCATTTTTTAAAGCTCACCTGCTCAGCATCTGTGATATGCTCATAAGTTCCAAGACGTATGGTTTTCAGCATCAGAGCCAGGCTGAAAAGAACTGAGGCCACTTTACTGCAGTTTTCTGAGCCAAGGAGTATATTTCATGACTCCCAATCCTGATTAAAACTCACACACAAAGAGAAGAATATGATGGGGAACAGAGATTGGAGGGTGGAGTATTCACTGGACTTCATCTTGTGTGCAGCCTAATCCTACGAGCTTCCTTGCTCACACTGCCACAGGGAAAGTTTATCTGGATTTCGCTACAAACATGAGACTACTCCCATGTGGTTGCCCTTGGCTTTTCCAGCACTGTTCCACATTTCCTTTGATCCACAGTGTTCATTTATCCACAGTGTCCAGGCGAATGGTCAGCTAAGTGTGTTTGGCCAGCTGCATAGAAGGCCAGCAAATGATGCTGTGCAAATTCTAAACACTATTTAGAAATTGAACTTTGAGGTTTATACTAGATTATGCAATTTACAAAGATGATTCCACTACCAGAAACTTGGATGTTACTTTGCATTGTTTCATCATGGGTAAAATAATGAAATGAAGGTTCCTGCTCAGTGTCCTAATTGCTTCTAAAACTATGGTGGCAGAGGGCACAGAGGAAGTGTATGGAATCATATTTCCATATTCTGTGGAGCTGGAAAGGCCTCAGGGCCACTTCCACAGGAGACAAAACTGCAGCCGTGCTTGATTGACTTAGCTATGTTTACACAGCTTTGTAAGGTTACAGCGAGGATTACAACGCTGATTCACAGCCAGCATCTCCTTTATATCTGAAGAAATATAACAGTTGAGACAGAGATGGAGGGAAAAAGAAGCCAGGGGACAGAAGGTTATCGAGGATGTGGTGGCAATCAGTGGGAAGGAAGGAACTAAAGCAGAGGACATACTTGTCGCAAAGACCTTCCTTCTCAAGTTTGTCGTCTCTGTTGATCTTGTGGAAGCTGCAATTTTTTAAAGCAAAGTAGGGGAAGAGGATGGTTAAAGTAGATAAAGCTGATTGTCACTAAAATCACAACTTCAGGACATGCTTTCTGAATATATACAGAAACACAAATAACCCAAACCACAGTTCCCTCATTGTCACAGAGTAGCTTCCAGGGATGATAATGAAGAATTGTCTCCTCTTTATTGCTTTGGCTGATGCTTGAGTCTGTGGCGCCAAGAATCTGGATCTCCCAGAGCCAGGCAGTGGAAAAACAATACATTAGCATTAAATAATGGGATCTCTGGTACCCGGACTGCAATGGAGGAAGGGTTAACCGAGCTGGGGCTTTGTATAGCTGAGCCTCCATCTATAATCTCTTGTTTTTCTAGGCTGGGAGGAGGAGAAAGGAGCCTTGGGGGAGGAAAACACAGAGTGCCCTAATCTTATGATAAAAATAATATGATTCCTATACCTGCTATCTCTCCCCACCAGGTTTCTGCTCCCTCTACAGAACACTAGTAATGCCCATAAATGTCGGTTAAAATAAAAATTTCTGTTCCATTGAACATATGAAAAATATGTTGCATTGAATACAGTTGGTTTGGGAAATCTGTTTTTATCCCTCCTAACCAATCGTCCATACTAACTGCAGCTGCCACAAGTGGCAGTGCATTGGGCGGGGGCTGGGATCCGAATCAGGGTCAGGCTGACCATCCACAATGTAGATGTCCAGTGTGAGCCATATGCATTTGCACACCAGGCTGGCCCTGCTCAAGTTCTAAGGTATGCAATCTGGCCAACGTGCTCCTGGAATTCAGGTGGGTTTCTGTTCTCAGGGTAAATGTGATCTGCCCTTGTTTGTATTCTGAGAAGCTTGAACCACAGCGGTGCACCCTAAACGAAGGTGGGCTCTCTCAGCACAGTCTGAGACATTAGGGTCCGTCTGTGCTGGTTAATGACCCATGTGGCAACAGGCTTGGCTGTGCTAGCTCACTTGAGTGTAGGAGGTGATATGGGACCACGTGTTTGCCAACCACTTAAGACCTAATTTCTTGTCTACCTACCACATGCAATGCTCTGTGCTGGGGACACCACTCAATCACTAAGCATCTTCCATGGGTCAGAAGCTTGCCCATGTGACCTCCTTCATGAGGTCGTTACTACTTTTTCCTTCATTTTTATAGTAAGAAAACTGAGTCAGAAAAGATACTTGGGCTAGGGTCAGGTCCTTTAATAAATTACGCCTTTCCAGTCAGATTCCTTGCCTCCTTCTCACCTTAGATGTGGCCCCTTCAACCATGGCAGTGCCACTAACATATTCTTCTCTTACTCCAGGCCTGTCTGTGCATGAGGTACTTTCTTTCCGTGCGACTCCTTTCCATATGCATCCTTGCCCCTTTCTTTAACTGCAGTTCATTCTTCAAGATTACTTTGCCTATGACAAAACCAGAGCAAGTAAGGAAACTTACTTTGTTCAGGTTATTGCAATAGGGAGAACCCTGGAGATCTGAAGATTCAGGTATCTCAGCAGGTTGGCTTTGCCTTAAACTTTTATAGAAAGAAGAGGACAAATTACAGGTAGGGTGATTTTACAGTTGGGATTGTTTTTGAAATCACAAGTCTGAGTCAACTGAACAGGATTGCATCTAGTTAATTTTAGGAGGACAACTTCTTTCTTTCTTTTTAAAGATTTTATTTATTTACTTGAGAGAGAGAGCGTGAGCAGGGCTGGCAGAGAGAAAGAAGCAGACTGGCCGCGGAGCAGGGAGCCCAACACAGGGCTCGATCCCAGGACCTTGAAATCATAACTTGAGCCGAAGGCAGATGCTTAGCTGACTGAGCCACCCAGGTGCTCTGCGAGGACAATTTCTAATCTGTTACTAATTCATGAGACGAAGAATGGGGAGTTGGATTGTCTGTGCCTGGCTTTTTAGCAGTTCAGGCAAAAGAGGCAAGGACTGTGTTGGGGTGTCACAGGTAAACAGATGAGACACCTATGAGTCTTCTGGGAAGTTGTGAGAAAGAGTGGACCAGCATGTCTTATCTAAGTCATAGTGGAAATGGGATTCTTATGGTAAGCCATTTCCCAGAACACAAAAAAAGTCTGTGTGTGTGTGTGTGTGTGTGTGTGTGTGTGTGTGTGTGTGTGTGTTTCTGGGTCTGGGGGTGGGTGGGTAGGATTTCTTAACCATGCTGTTTTCATGACTTAGGTGAAGGTCAACATTGGGAGTTATCTCCCAGTTCCCCCAATCTGGATTAGGGGCTTCCTCTCTTTACTCCCAGAGTACCCTGGACCCGGAGTCTACCATCACATTCGTTATACTACATTTACTGATGTGTTTACTTGGCTGGTTTTCCAGTTAGCCATCAGCTTGAAGACAGTGATGGTCTCCTTGCCTTTGTATCCCCAGCCAGCTAACTTCCTGGCCTGCTGGAGGCTCTCATTTGTTGTGGGTATAGAACGTAGATGCCAACTGGTAGGGGGAGGGATTTTAAGGTAAGGGGAATGTCTGAACAAAGACACAGTGGTAAGCTGCCTGGTGAAGAGAGGAGGGTGAAAGATAAGGCTAGGAGCAAGGAGAGCTCTGGGCCCCCCAGAGCCCACAGCTTCCATGAGGGTCTCTCTAATCCATTCCTGAGTTGGGGCAGACGGAGGATGCCCTTCAACACACTTTGTGATTTTTCCTGGAGCTTGGTCTTAAGTGATCCTGGGCTGTCACTTTCACCCTTTCCCCCGTGGCTGATTTTTCTACGGTTCTGATGACACTGCTGTCAGAAAGTTTTTCCTGGCAGTTCAGCAAAGGGAAACGGAGGGTATTGTATTCCATCAGTAGCACATGAATCCCTTCTCTTCTCACTGCTTCCGCCCTACAAATATTTATAGATATCATTATGCCTCCCTTAGCTATCATTTATCCAAGCGGTAACAGCACCAGTCTTTCCATCTTGCCTCATAAATCAACCCCTCCAGCCCCTGTAATCATCTCCCTGCTCCTCTCTGAACTCTCCAGGGTCTGCTGACATCTTAATAAGGTACCCCAAACCAAAGGCTCCTCTCTACCATGGTACTAAAGCAATTACCTGCCTATTAGGGGAATGGCATATGCTAAAAAGACACTTTGGCCTTGTGGATGCCATTGTGGATTTCAAGTTTATTTCTCACATGTGGCCACTTCTCCCTCCAGAATGTTTCTGTGTGATTGCTGCCACTGTGCCCCTTCTCTCCCTACCACCTGCTGTCCAACAAGGATCAGAAGTGGATTGGGTTTGCACTCAGCCTCTCCTACTCTTCTTCAGGATTCTGCCTTCTAAATTTCACCTTTGCTTTCTCTGGGCTTTCATGGTGACTCACAGTGGGCCCTAATGTCTTCATTTTGGCATTCTATCTCAAACCCCCGGCTTTTCCCACTCCCTGGTCCTTTACCAAAGCATTTCCATTGGGCCTTAAGTTTGGGAGACCTGTGTTCAAACACGAGGTCTAACATGCTGGCCCAGTAGAATGCCTTTGGGGAACTTACTCAACGTCTCTGAGCCTCAGTTATCTTACCTGTACAACAGGGATAAGAATTATATCCAATTCATGGACTGTTGTGAGAATTAATGGAAAAACATATTTATAATACTCAATTGAAGTTGCTGTTATTGTCCTCTTCCTCTTACTGTCTTCCTTCTTTTCCTCTGGCTTATTATCTTAGATGGGGATCTTAAACCAGTGATTTATAAATTGAAAGGGGAAGAAACATATTTTCCTCAATTACCTAGACATTTTATGGGATAAATGGGTTTAAATGAGACTTTTATTCATTATTCCTTTATTTGAGATGTGGAGGTGCTCTGTAGTGATGTAAAATTGCAAAAAGGAACCCTGGTTGGCTTTATTATTTATTCATTTTCATGACTTTTGCTAAAAATTACCAAGAAGGAGAAAGGAAACCCATAGATAATGTATGCTTATTGAGGAATGAAGTGACTTTCCTTCTGAAGCAACCATGATACTGTCTAAAGAACTAAATAAGACAATATATTTGACAGTATTAGAGAACATTGAAATAAATGAACTGATGAAGATGCTGAGAGCGGTACCTCTACAGGTATATCTCAGTCTAATTGGGAAAACAGAGCCTCCATCAGATTGTTCAATTGTAGGAATTTATTTCGGGCAACTAGTTAAAAAGGTCTTGAAAAAAACAGCAAAACCAGATATTAGCAATGGTAAGAAGATGCTACTGCCTCAGGCCTGGAAGGAGGAAAGGAAATGGTGGTGTTACTAGAGCCGAAGGGCCAGGGCTGCCTAGGAGGAATCAAAACTACTTTGTTTCCCTCAACCAAAGAGGCAGCACTGCTCAGGATGCTCGACCTAGGGATTGAGGAAGTATGCCTAGACTTCTCCCATTTTCCTCCTTTTCATTTCCCATCACTGGCTGAGCTTATCCAGAAACTATTTGGAAAAAAAAAATGTGAATCAGCTGATACAAAGCAGAGAAGGGTAAGGGCAGAGAATGGATCTGAAAGCAAACAGGTGAATTGATTACATAGCAAGAATCATTAACACAGTATCTATAATGGCAGTCAGTAAAATGCCCAAGGGGTCTAGAGGGCTAGACTAATGGGTAAAGGTATCTCTTCATCTCTGTCTCTATTTCTGTCTCTGTCTCTATTTCCACATCCATCTCTACATCTCTGTCTACCTGAATCTCACAGATTAAAGGAAATGTGCTCTCCTGTTAAGGAAAAGCAAATCCTGCCTATTAGTTAGGGTCTAGTCAGGAGACAGAAACTATATCATTTATTTTGAATTGGGTAAATTTTCTTCCCAGTTTTATTGAGATATAATTGACATATAGCATTATATAAATTTAAAGTGTATCACATGATTTTATAGATGTATATACTGCAAAATGATTATACAATGTAGTTAAAGTCTGTCACCCCAAATAGTTACATTTTTTCCTTGTGCTGAGAACTTTTAAAATCCACTCTTAGAAGCTTTCAAATATATAATATTGTACCGTTAAAAAGGTAAGTTAAATATGAATCATTGATAACTAGGTAAAATGTGGTTACCTGCTAAAAGGGTTAAGTGGGAGCTATAGAGGGTAACAAAGGTAGCAACTAGGGAGAGCAACCATCACCCTAAAGGTTGAAAAAAAAGTGAACAAAATGGAACTTGGAATCATGGAGGAGGGCCCTTGAGGCTGAGATCCAGCCTGTCCCCATTGCCTAATTGACATAGAAGCAAATGTCCTCTGCAGTGTCCCAGTTCAAATATCATGAAGTAGGACCAAAAAATGGTGTGGTTCAAGTTAAGGAGCAGTAAATTAATAACTGGCACACCTGCCAAAGTTTCTTTGGCCAAGTTTGTACCATTTAAGCAATGATACTAGGGGTAAATTTAAGGACAAACTCAAATCCGTATATTTGATTAAGGCTGGAACAACATATATAGGCAGCCATGAGTGTGGCTTTAGATAGTCTATATGTGTCTTGAAAGCTTCCACCAGGTATGATTCATTACACTGAAAGGCTGCTAAATATGGAGTCTATCTTGATTGAATCAACTAGAGAAATTCCCCTGACTGTGGGCAGAATGCTGTAGTAAAAACTTAGGAAATTGCTTCTCTTTCCTCCTTGCTTATCTAAGTCAGATCCTTGCTTTAAAGTTCAGTTGAAGTCCCCTCCTCCTCTCCAGCTGACATCATGTCTCCTTCAACACAAATCTTTTTTTATGGCGCTTTTATTCAGTACCATTCATTTGAAAAAGCCTAGAGTGAGCATGTGCGTATTTAATAAACCTGTCTCACAAGTCAGATAGCCAATTCCTTGAGTTCCTTGAAAGGAAGCACCTTGTCTAGTAATAGTCAAGCTCATTGGGACAGGCAGTATGTGCCTTGTGAATTTATTGAAGCCAAGAGAGGTTTATGCAGAGGGTGTGATACTTAGGCCTGAATCACACCTATCAGGTAATTTGAATTTTGATAAATGGAAAGGAGTTTGTGTATGTGAGAATGGCTGTACGTGAATGACAGTGGGACTGTGTGTATGTGTGTTGCCTATGATGGTGGGTGGGTCTCTCTTCTAAACAGTGTAAGCAGACTCCATGATGGAGAGTATAGACACTAAAACACTGGGCAAACAGAGAGGAAGCAGGCAGGAGAGTCTGAGCAAGAAAGCAAGCATGAGACAAATATTCTCGTCCCAGCTTCCATCTCAAAATCCTGATCCAGTGCCTTTGCATATTGATGAATTCAGGGGTGCATACAGCACCCCATTTGATTAGCAGTAATCTCCATTCAGGAAATTGTTTTCTTATTCCCAGCATTCTGAGAAAATGCTTGTTCTCTTGGTACTGTTTGTCCTTGCTGAGCAAGTGTGAGAGATGGAACATCTATCAGGGCATCTCTTCTCCATCTTTTCAGAGTTGCATTGTTCCTAGTACAATACAATCTTTCCCCTTGCTTTTTGTCCATTACAGTTTTTATTTTGAGAGCAGAAGCTGCTGGTACTTAGTTGGACAGATTGTCCCTGACTAATAAATCTCAGCATCAGGACCTGCTTCTTTGTACTCACCCAGAATTTTAGTCTTTATTTTTCTGAGACTGGTTATACCAAAATGTACTTTCCCCACTGTTATTCATTATTCTTCCTATTTTGGTTTTTGCTCAGGAATATTCTCTGGAAAGGTGGATGGCAGTGATTGCCTCCAGAGCTGTGTTCCAGCACCCAACCCTGCTATATAGCTTAGGGACATAGTGTTTTCAAAAATGAAAGGATAAAAAAAGAAAAGAACCCGTTCATACACTCCTACTTTTTCCCTGTCTCTCCAATCCCCATTGTCAAATGAATTGAAATACCGCTTTCCCCATCTCTTCCTCTCTTCTTATCTCCCCAAGTATTTTCAGAGTATCTATTATGTGACTTTTATCCAAGAAACAAAGGTAACTGAGAATCACCCATAAGCCTTGGTGGACCAGGGACTATTTTTTATTGAATACCTGTTAGTTTCCAGTAGCTTTCTACATGTTCAGTCAATTTTCATAACAATTGGGCTAATAGGAATTAGGCCCATTCTACAGATGAAACTGGGAAAGTAGAATGATTGGCCTGTGATGACAAGAGCTGCAAAAGGCTGAGCCACATTCAAATGCAGGTCCTCCCAAAGCCTGTGTTTTAGACTCTTCTGTATTCAGAGCCCCACAGGGATAAGCACGTGGTCGCTGCACAGGAAGATGAATGCTGTAGGCAACAGCACCATGGGAGAACACTGAGGAGGGAGATGAGCTGTGGATTCTTCTGAAGCCTTTTTCCTTCATGGCTCTTCTTGATGGTCTTTATAACTCAACTTTCCTTTGGAGAAAAGATTGGGAAAAAGGTTGTCTGAAGGTGACAAAGTAGCTGGTTACAACCAAGTGCAGGGCTACCGTTTGAAGGAAGGATATAGGTCCTTTCCCTGTATTTCCAGGTCTAGATGGGACCAAAGAATGCCTGTCAGAGGAAAATTGGTATTGACTCAGAATCAGGAAGTTCATAATTTGATCTGCTTTGAATGGGATTGGTGTGTGAGGAGCATCCAGCTCCCTGCCAGCACAGCCCAGCCCTGTATGTCCCTTCCAGCCCTCTGCCTCTGTGATAAGTAATTTTGGATTCTCCCTCAGGCTCCACAATTCAGCTCTCAATGGGTAGCAGTCACTCCTTCTAGTGATCATTTATTTCTTGTAGCTTATGGTTAGAACCGAGATAGTAGAAACTCTACAAGCCCCAATTCCTAGATAGATTTTGTGTAGCCTCATTTAAGAAAATCAGTGCACTAACATGTGTTCTCAGTAAAGCAAACACACAAGGAAAGCACCAGACCTAGCATTTGTTAAATGAGTCAGCGGTGTGTTTCTGATGGTGTGTGCATCAAGGTGGATAAAGAAATTATGCAGGGTAGGAAATTCTACACACTGAAAATGGGCTAACATCTGAGGCTGCATCCAAGCAATATCATCTATTGAAGAAAAGTGAAAATAGTTTCTCAATAATCCCAAGCATCTTGAAATGTGGTATTTAATTTAAAAAATCAGTATTTTATGCTGTTGTGTCAGCTTGAATTTAGATTTTAGTTTAGAAACACTTTATTATAGCCAATCTAGAACTTAATTCCAAAAGATTTGGCCACCAAAAGAACAAAATCCTGAAGAAAAATTCTAGAGTGACATTTTTTTCTTATCACTGCTGAGGCAAAAATTTTTTTATTAATACTATTGGCTTTTGGTCATTTCTGACAGGAATAAATTTAACTAACTTTGGCTTAGAAGACTAAAAAAATGTGGTCATTTATTCCTTAAATTAACCCACCACTCTTCCTAGATTCCTTTCAACTCCATTTTCTAGGGAGTAGTCAAGGATTTATTCAAAATCATGCAATGCTTAAAATAATCATTATTCCCTCTATTATAGGTGGTATTATATCCGGGGCCTTCTCACTTACAGGCATGTCTGTCAAAGGGACCATTTTTCAGGCTCACAGTTCCCAAGACTCTGTCACTTTCTTACTTACAGAGGCCCAAAATGGAAACTATTTTTCTTTTCATTATGAGCTGTCACTTTTTCATCTTGGCACTGCAATGATAGACTTTCATTCATCTTCTATATTACCTTTCCTGAAACCTCTGACACAGACTGACACAATGCAAAATGCAGGAGATCTTGGAGCATACGTTGGCAATTTTGAGGGAAGGCAGCAGCTTGTCTCGCTCTGTTATTTTAAATATATATTGAAAACGCCTAGATTCCCGATGTGGTAGACTGGAAATGCTAATGTGCCATGCTCTGTTTTTACCCGTCCTTATAATGTCTGCTCCCCGGCCCCAAATCAAAGTGAAGAGTTGGCAGAGGGCAGCAGGGTTGCCAAGGCTTTACCAGAGTGGAGGGCAAGAGTAAAAAGTTTGCTTTAAATCCATGAGGATGTGAAGCAGAAGAGGGGAACAAGGGTTGTATTTTCTCAGTTCCTTCTGAGATTACTGAGGAGACCACTGATTCTTAAGTGTGTGTGTGTGTGTGTGTGTGTGTGTGTGTGTGTGTGTTGGACTACTCCAGTGACAAAATAAGTCCGTTCGTGAGTCCGCCCTTCTCTATTCTGATATTGAGTAGAAAGGCAGTGACATCTCACCATCCAACATCAGGGTCCAGACATACTTCTGTGTCTCTGTTCTCAATGGGGTGATTGCAGAAGCATTTCTTATGGTGTAGAAGACCTAAGACACAGAGGGATGAAAAGAATAGGAGAAAGCCAGTTCTAGTTTACTCCAACTGCTTTCAGATCGTACTAAATTTTGATTCTGCATTTTTTTTCAGAAGTATAAATATCCAGTGTATCAACAGGTCCTTACCATGCTTGGATTCTGGAGGGTGTCAAAGGAAAAACACCTTACATTCTCAATATTCACATTTTTAAGGGAACATAGGGTTAACTCTAAGTGAAATTATGAAAAAGACAAAGTTTAGTATCCCTTGTTACATTTTTAATTGAATCTAAATATTTAGTGGAGCCAAATGTTTACTACTGGGCACATTTCTGTAGCAAAACAAGCAAAACAAGGAATGAGACAATGTCATCATAGCCCTCAACTGTGAAGTGGGTCTCATACACGCTCTTTAATTCCACATTCTGTTTGGCCAAACCCCAGTTACATAAAACCTTATCAGTGGCATCTCATCTAGGAGTCTCACTTTACTTTCTCAGACAATGTTTTGTCCTCCCAGTAGATTACAAACTATTTATAATTGGGGGTTGGGTCTTATTTAACATTGTATCCCCAGTGCTTTACACATTTCTTGCTGTACAAATAGCTGCTGACTGAATAAATGAATGGTAGAAGATTCTGACCAGATTCATTGCCCATTTATTTTCAATTCTAACCTTAGCTGCAAGCCATTAGAGGTGTTTTCTTTCCCCAGGTGGTTGCTTTAAAACTGCATGTTGGAATGCTTTTAGGTTGGGCATGAGCTTTTGAATTCTCCACCGTCCTTTTTATGCATTTATTGTTATCTGATTCAGTTGAGCTTGAAGTTTTGGATTCTTTGATCCCATCTTGGACTGACATTCTGACTCCCTACCTTTCATAGTGTTTTTCGATCTCTTCTGATTACTTTTACTTTGGGTACTTGTGTTCTGAACCTGACAAAGACCAGGGACATTCTCCCACGCATGTGCCATCACAATTAATGTAGGCCTTCCTTCAGTTAGTTGCCTCTCAGCCATTAGAGAACCTCGCCCACTCTGTATCTGAATGGGCAACCATTCTCTGTGTGTGTTTCTAAGTCCAACTCTTAGTGTTGAGTATTGGAGCATTATGAAAGCTGGAGGATGTGAAGATAAGAGGGTAAATAGAAGGAAGTGAAAAATTGAGGAAAAATTGAAATTGAGGAAAGGAAAAATTCCTTTTACCTGGGAAACTAGAGAAAATCAACTGAAAATTGATGTTAAAAGGTAAGAGAATAAAATGGCTGAATACTAAAATAATATATAAGATTGAACAATTTTTTATGTATTTGTTCAAATATATTACACACATATAAACATGAAACTAGAATATGTAGTGGAAAGATACATAATAGTAATTTTAAGCAATTTTATTGAGGTGTGATTGACATACAATAAACCACACATATATAAAGTGTATAATTTGATAAATTTGACATACGTATACATGTACAAAACCATCACCCCCAAATGTTTTATCATGAAAACATTGATATAGCCAGTTTAATAAAACAAAATGGAACATTACATAAAAACATAAGATATTCATAAGTCAAAAGATAATTTAGCTAGAAAATTTAATTTATATGATAGATGAAAAGGTATATTATTTAATATATAAAGAATTTCTACAGATCAATAAGAAAAAAAAAAGACAATTAACCCATTAGAAAACTTGGGAAGAGAGAGTGATACATAAAGAAAGAAATAGCTCTTTAACAAATATGCTCAACGTCACAAATAAGGGATATAAAGTAAAGTTATAATGCTCACCATTTTCTGTCTAATAAATGAAAAACCTAAAAAGATATATAACCCAGCATATTAAGTATTGTAAGGAAAAAGCACTCTTATTCCATTTTAATTGGAATTAGGGCTTGTATGGAAGAAATTTGGGGAATATGATTCAATAAATCACATTCCACTTATGCCAGAACAGGATTTCTAGGTGTTTATCCTGCGGATACATGTGCTAAATGATACATGTGCAAGGATATTTTTTTTTACAACGTAGTCCTAATAGCAAAAGATTAAAACTTAAATGCCCTAACATATGGGAGAAGTTATGAAAATGATGGTGCTTCAGAAATATAATTCCATGCTATTATTAACATAGGTTAATACATGTACTTGGTGCAAACTTTTAAAAGTATAACATACTTAATATACTTCTCTCCTTCCTACCAAAATCACATAGTTCTCTCAAGGCAACGATTGCAACTGATTACATCCATTATTTAAAAAAAAATACAATTATCATATAACTAATTAAATGAATGATGTTCTAAATAAAATTATAAGAAAAACTTCCAACATAAAAACTGAGTGAGAAAAGCAAGGTCCAGATCACTGTATGGTATGCTCTCACATATGTAAATGTATAGAAAATTTTTACACATGCCCTTAGGGAACCTAATCACATCCCAGCTTCTTTTGTTGAGATCACAGTTAGATTTCATCACCAATCTGAACCACTCCTCTTTATAGATCATACACACTGGATTGTCTGTTGGTCTCTTTCTGGCTAACCCCTTTATTTAAATAAAACCTTTTCTTTATTATCGTGCCTTCAACTTTCTCAGTCCAACTCTGTTTATGGCATATGACCCCATTCTAGCTTCGCTCTCTAACCCTCCAGCCAGGACACCTGAACTTCGTTTAGTAACAGTGCATTTCAGTCAATGTCATCTTGAACTGGCTGTCTTCAGCATCACAGTCACCATGAGGGCTTGTTAAACTACAGATTGCTGGCCTCAGCCCCAGAGTTTCTGATTCAATATACGTGTCTAGTTGAGGGATATGTAAACTTGTTAGCAAGTTTCAGGTGATGCTGATGCTATTGGCTTGAGGATCATAGTTTAGTAATCACTGGCCTTGAGCATTAATGATAGAATCCATCCCATACCAGCCTTAGTTTAAATTTGTGTTTACATATGGAACCAACTTTGCATCTTAAACCTACTATAAACCTATTTAGGACTAATGGCTTTATCCATATGGTAAAGAATCGGCATTTGGTGAAATTTCATGTTTTTTAGTGCAACCCTCTTTTCAAGGGGAGATGAATAAATTCCTTTTGGGGCAATGTCTAAAATGCTCAAAGTCAGTATGGCATTAAATTGCCCAGGTTCAGCTCTTAGCTTAATGTTAGGGAGGTGCATTTGTGACATTTTTCTTTTGTTTACAATTAGAAAAGACATTTACAATTACTTAAGAAGCAGCCCACATGAGGTGGATATTTGGCAGCTCTGGTTTTTCTGGACGTGGACGGGTTCATTAACATAGATGTGAATAGGGAAGACCTGTGCCTTCATATAACTAAGCTGAAAGCCTTTTTCTCCTGTACTGTCCTTTTCGCTCCTTATAGCAATCCAGCTCAGAACTTGCCTAAAGCAGAGCCAAGGCTGTAGATACAGAATTTTGGCTTGCCACGTTTCAACAAGAATGACTTAAGGGCTAGAGGCAAGGAAACTGTCCATGAGATCTTTCCTTCTTTGATGTCCCATCCTCTTATTAATAACAGATTTATTTTTAGTCTTGCTTTGCTCTATGCTGTTCTGGGGGAAGGGGGATGAGCCAAAAACAAAACCAAATGAGAGGTTGTAACCTGAAGAAGTTAACTGTGGTTGCGTGCTGCTTAGATCTCACCTTAAGATAGATCTCACCATTTAGGTGCAAGGAATGCAGTTATTAGACATCATTCAGCTGAAGGTCCTGAAAGTTCTGCCTCAGTGTTTGCACTAAGGCCACACTCTCCAAGGGCCTAGCTATTTCTGTCCAATGAAGGACTCCTCTCATGGGCCATCTTTACTCTGAACTCCCCATTGGGTTAGCTGAGAATTTACTAGATTTGTATCACGATCTGACGCTGTCCCTGCCCAGTCCTGCTTCCTCTACTATTTTTCTTTATTGGGGTAAATTCTGCACAGTCTGAGACTTCCCCTGCCTAATTTTATTTCCCTCACTCTTTTGTCTTTTACTGAGTTAGTTCCCAATCATTTGCACCCCTAATTCCATCTAAGTAACTGCTTCCTAGAAGACCCAGTTTGACACATCCAGACATTAGGAACGTATGATTGTTCAAAAAGAAGGAGATGTAATTTCCCAACGATAGCTGAGAAATGAGAGAAAAGTGTTACATAAATAAAAAGGGACATTTCAGTGTGTATATGACAGCGATATTGACTATATCAGTTTCTTCTTCAAAGACTGCCAGTGGCTCACCATTGCCCACAGTGTAGGTCCAAGTCCCATCAAGTTCCCTTTATTACCCCTTTCCATTTTTCTTTCTAAAATTTCTCTTCTACTCCCCTGTATACAAACCAGCTGCTCTACTGACTTTACTATGTAGATACAGACAGAATTTTAAAGCTGAGACATAGTTCATATTGTATCATTCCTCATTTTATAGATGGGGAAATAAAGCTGGTCACACTTTCTACCCAGTGAATGTACATTCATGTGCACACATGTGTGTGCACACACACACTCAGTGTATATTTGAGAGTCTAAGTTAATGCTGTCCAGTGGAAACTTTTATGATGGTGGATATGTTCTATATCTGCTCAGTCCAGTATGGTCACCGCTAGCCACAGATGGCTATTGGGCACTTGAAATGTAGCTAGGAAATTAGCCACATGTGACTAGTGGCTATGATACCGGACACTACAAGTCTAAGATTTTGCTTATCCTCTTTAACCTATGATACTTATTCTTACTCCTTTTTGTCTTTCTAAATTTGGCCCATTAAAAACTCTTGTTAAATCGGAATCATTTTTCTTTAATGAGGTCTCCTTTGACCATTTTAGCTTACTTGGAAAATTGACATCCACTGTACTATTGTCTTTGTTGGTATTTATCATTCAGCCCATGTTTAATGAGTGCATACTGTGTTCAATGCCTTATACACAATGCTTTAAAAAAAATCTCTTGTATCGTCACTTAACTTCTTAATCTATGATATAATTTAACTTATAATTCATAAATTATTACTGAATTTTGTTTTGATTTGTAATATATCTCATAGGTATTCCCCTTCTTTCCAACACGAGATTTTGAATTCTGTGAAGATGGAGATTATGTCTAATAATTATTGATTTGCACAAAAGTAGGCACCTAGTAACTATGTTAGTTGATCTGATAAATAAATGGATACTTGTAACTGATTATAAAGAAGTACAGGTTATTGTTTCTTGAAGAACCAAGACTCTAAGTCAAAACACTAACATTTTTTTGTCACCTTGTTAACCAGGTAATGAGGAGAAAGTGACTTCACAATGAACTAGGGTAGAGGAAAGATATATAATATTGACCAGCTTGTAGGCTTCAAGTTAAAATTCTACAGTGGGTGGTCCCGAAGTCTAATTTACAAAATTATATTCCAAAGGGTCTTGGAAATATTGAAACATCAGATTCTTGGAAGTAGATTATCACAGTTCCCTACCACAATAGAAGAGAATTTCATTTGACTTCTTTTTCTTTTTTTTAAAGATTTTATTTATTTATTTGACAGAGAGAGCCAGAGAGCACAAGCAGGGGGAACAGGGGGAACAGTAGAGGGAGAAGGAGAAAGGAGAAGCAGGCTCCGCATTGAGCAGGGAACCCAATGTGGGGCTTGATCCCCAGGACCCTGAGATCATGACCTGAGCCAAAGGCAGATGCTTACCCATCTGAGCCACCCAGGCACCCCTCATTTGACTTCTTATTTGAAATTTCTACCTATTTCAGAATTATTAAGGCAATATGATTTTCCTGTTGACTGTATAGTGTACCAGTCATAGCATCCCCAGTGAAAAGCAGTGGTTGGTTTCTGTTCCATAAAATGTCTGGAATATGTCTGGATTCCACAAAATTGGAGAGATCTAGTTAACTTAGTTCCTATGCCTCACATTCATTCATATTTCTTTCTTTCTTCAAGTCTAAGCTCAATTATTACAGTCTGATGAGTTTTAAGTGCTCAGCTCTATTTTTAAATTTAACACATGATTTGGCAGTTTGCACAGGGATTGACAGATGCTTTAAATATATCAATAGAAATCTATTATTTTTTTTAAAAAAAGGAATGGATTAATTTGCCTGCAGTAAAAATGTCCTTTCTGCAGTATTGAAGGCCACTGTGGGATGGGGGTAAGTGGTGATATAATTTATCTGTTCACTGACAGGAGCTAAATAGTCAAGATGCTTTAAATAAAGGAGGCCTGCATCTGCTTTCCTCATTTTCTGGCCTAATCAGAAGAGAATTAATTCTTGGAGAAGTCACTGGTAAGAAACTCTTATTCCTTTAGGACCTGCCTGTTCAAGTCTCACTTTTCCGGGAGCCTTTACCTATTTATTCATGTCATGCAAACTCTTTTTTCTTTGAATTCCTATATTATATATAATCCTTTCCATATGATCAGGTACTGCCTTTAATTTCCTTTTCCTGCTCCCTCTCTGTATTTCCCCTCTTCTTCTTTCCTCCCTCCCTCCTTCCTTCCCCTCATGTGTCTGAAATCCCAGTTTAGATGGCATACTCCCAAAGCAACAAGAAAGGCAGCGTCTGTTGTCTGCCTAACGTGGGATGAGTAGAGAAAAGGTACTTAAACATTTTGTATTGATTTACTGAATTGATTTTTCTTAGGAACCTCTCATATCTCTTGGGCATTCTGTGCCTCATCCTGTCCATGCATCTGCATAACTTTAAGTAAAAATTTCTACTCCTACAGTGTGTGTGCTCCTATATATACCTGATTCACAAGGTAAGCAGCTAAAGGCAATTGCTTCCAGGTGTTTATCAGAGGAAATCACTGTCTGTCAGTAAGCCATTGACAGATCGGGGCTAATTTCTCAAAAGAAGTGATTAACTTTGAGGGATCTTGGTGATGTATTTTAGGAGAATAAATCTTTCTCTTCACTGTCTCCTGTAATAATGTTTGCCTGTGCATAAACACACACACTAACACAAACCCACACCTTTTCATGGCCTCTTTGTTTATAACTATATTCATTATTCAGGGTCATTGACTGAGAGAACATATATGCAAATTTTTACTGACAGAAACCAGATCGTCTGTTCTTTAAAACAATAAAAGCAAAAATAAGTAAATTCCAAAAAGCAATATAGGTTACTTACAGCCCCTCACTGGGATGGATCTAGAGAATCCAATATTCTGTTACAGTGGATTTTGACCCTACATTTGGACTTTTCATAGGTTAGCACCCTTAATGTCTTCCTTCCAGAATATACAGTTTGGAGGAAAGCTGAGGATTAGAAGGAGAAGAGAGAACATCTATCTTTCCAAGTAAATCAGTCAAACCAGATCCAGTGTCCATGCAGTGATCCACAAAATAGCTTCAGATCTTGGTGTTTTAATCACATTTAATAGAAGTAACTAATAAGTAAGATAATAATATACGTAATGTTTTCACTGATAAAAATCAATGAACACTTTGAAAACACTTACTGATGCCTGCTCCATACACCGTACTGGCAGGTGAGGGCCTGGGTGGCAAACATTTTATCCTTACGAATAAACCACCACAATGAATGAGTGAATGAATGAATGAATGAATGAATGAATGAATGAAGCCACAACTTAATTCATTGCATATTTCCATTACAAAATAAGTAACAAAGTTTTGCTATGTTCAGGTTAGTGGTGAGAGACTTCGTATACCTTCAAGGAATCAGAAGTTGGTCTGTGACTGTGGTCCTCAAACATTAACATGCAATAGAATCACCTGGGAGGATCCTTGAAACAGCTGGGTCACACCTCTGGAATCTTTGATTCCATCAGTCTGGGATAGGGCCTGAGAATTTGCATTTCTAATAAGGTCCCAGATGATGCTGATGCTTCTGGTTCAAGGACTTTGCTTTGAGACCAGTATTTATCTGTGATTATCATCTTATATGACAGAAGTTATGTAGCATTCATTAAATATTCATTGATCATTTACTATTTCCAAAGTAGAAGTATAGCCTGTTTGCTGTTCTCAATGGTCTCATAATCTAATTGAGAAGACATATTTTAAAAAATGTGAGATTAAAAAAAAATCAGAAGTTAAATTACATGGTGCATATCCTCCTAATATAAGTGAGAGCACAGAGTTCTCAGAGGCCTGGAGTCAGAGTGGAGACAGGCCAGGTACTCATTGGGCTTTGCATAATGAATAGGACACATATTACCTGAGGAGTGGGAGACCTAACACGTATTGGCACTCAGAAACAGGGGCCAAGGAACACAGCAAACTCTCTTTGAAAACCAACTCTCTGTAGAGGATAAGGGCAAATTTCTACTTTAACTTCAAGAGAATCTAAAAGAGAAAAAGCAGTGACAGGAAAATTCAGTAGACTTTTTGAAAATGGAGAGCTATATTGCCCTTGACAAATAGTGTTTATCTTGCTTTAAAGCAAAGTTTCGTTCTCCAAAGATAAAATTGTTTAATCAAAATGTCTTTAGGATACTAAAATCATCTAATGCTTAACCAAAGTCATTGCTTCTTGGAGAATGCACCTTAGTAAATGCAGACCAGCTGGGTGTACTTGTCACTCCTCTTCAACCTCTGGGCCTTTGAATGCATCTCTACATGGATAAGGGCAAATACCTGCTGGTTCTAGCTTGTTCTTCTTGCCTACGGTTAGGCAGTGAAAATATGTGAGCATTGAGGTCAGTGGCACTTTGACACAGAATGGGTAGTCTCTTGTTTAATTCTTCAACTGAAACAGGGAAGCAACACTCCCACAGAAAATATTCATAAAGATTGTAAGCTTCTGGGTGCTTATTTATTTTTATTGTTGAAATATAATTGACATAAAATGTTATATTAGTTTCAGGTGTACAACATGTTGAGTCAACAGTTCTATATGGGTGGTTATTTATTTCCAGAATATCAGAACTAAAAGAGATCTTAGAGGTGTGCTAAGCTAATAACTTTCTTTTGCAAATTAGGAAAATAGGGTTCTCAGGAAATGACTTGTCAAAGATAGTACAACTGTTTAGTGGTTCAAGTTCAGTTCATATCTGTCCCAGTGGTATTCTCACAATTGCCCTGATTTTCGAATCCAACCCTAGAGCAAACTTTTTTCCAGCCATGTGTGAACCTTATTTACTTACAATTAAAAAAATGGTTTTGTAGAGTTGAACAACTATATGTTTCATTTATATAATTATGCTTAGCTGTAATTTTTTCAAACATTTTTGAAGAGTCCGAGAAAGGCACTGTTGGTATGTCGCTATTGAAGCTGGACACTTATTAAGGGGGCTCAAATCACAAATTCATGCTGAAAGCCCCTGTAGTTACTAACTGGCATGTTGAAGCAGAAAAGAATTCTGGGTCGCTGAGGCTCCTTACATGTTTATAGCTGTAGCTACAGCAGAACGGGTCCTTGTAAATGTCACAGGAGATAATAATTGCAATGGAAAAGAAAGAAAATGTTTGGAGCTTATGAGAAAAGACCAAACCGCTCCCAATCACAGGACTGGAGAGGTCAAGAAAACATCCCTAGGGCAAGAGAGATGAAACTTCCCACAGTCAAGAAATTAATGCTGACACCTAGTCAGCTAAGTAAAGTGCAGAGCGGAAAGAGCCAGCCTGGCTGTATTCTGGCTTATGGATAGAGCTGTGTGTGTACAGTCCAAAGAGAAACAAGTGTAAAGATCATCTTGTCACTGTAAATAAAAATCACCCTGTTGCCCAAGGGACCCAGAGCTCAGTTATAGTCTGGTCAGTTCCAGCCAGGCCATCACTGTGCCATTATTGATGATAATACAGGAAGAGGGTCGTTTTCACTGTGGCATGGAAGGAGGTAGCTTCGGCACTAATGTCCTATTACGTTAATGAACATGAAATTTGGCTTTGTGTGGGCATTTCTTTTCATGCTCTGAAAGAGGTAAAATAAAAGATTATAAAAAAATCTTTTCTTCAGCACCGTTCTTCTTTGACTATTGTTGTACGAATATGTGTGACAGAAACAGAAGTATTCTCATGTCATTTGCACTAAATCCAAGTATTGAACACAAGGCCCCAGTGCTGGAAGGACAGAACATCACTGCCCTTTGGGGAAGTTACACTTTCAAACCAAATAATTAAGAATGTGTTTACCTGAATTTGGGCTGTTTTCAAAGAGCCAGTGTGAAGTGCTGCCAAGCTGGGGTCTAAAGGGGGGAAAAGCTCTGCAGAAATGTATGCCTAGATCAGTGCTACCAAAGTCTGCTTTCAAATGTCCTCAGAGTATTTCTCTCAGTAGGTAAGCAACTCTGCCCCAAGGTGAGAGTTTTTTCAAAGACTGCTGTGATATCTCTGAGATCCAGTGAAAATGCTGGTCTGGGGAGCAAGAAAAAAAAACAGCAAACAAAACAAAACTGTATGGTAGGCAGGTAGTGGCCCTCAAAGATGGTCATATATCTCTTTTTTTAATAGAAATTCATTTGGTAAGAGGCAGTAGAGAAAACTAGTTAATCCCTGAGATGTGTGGATGTATTACATTATAAAGTAAATACATTATATTGTGTTACAAAATGGATTTTGCACTTTGTAGATGTGATTTAGTTAAGGATTTTTGGATGAGGAGATGTTGAGATGAGGATACAGTATAATCACACAGATTCTTGGAAGGGAAGGAGGGAAACAGGAAAATCAGATATGTGATGACAGAAGTAGAGGTTGGATTGATGTGATTGCTGTCTGAAGATGGAAGAGGACTATCAGTCAAGGAACATAGGCGGGCTCTAGAAGATGGGAAAGGCAAGTAATAGATTCTCTCCCAGAGGCTCTAGAAGAAACACTGGAGGCTCTGCCTACATCTTGATTTTAGCCCATTGAGACTTCTGACCTTCTGAACTGTAAAATAATAAATTCATAATGTTTAAGCCACTATATTTCTGTATTTAGGACTATATATAGGAATGCATATGGGAAACTAATACACACTGATGGAAGGAACGTATATTTAGACTATGGCATCACATTGCCAACATATTGTGTAATTTCATCTAAATTAATTCTAAAACTTTGTTAATACCTCCCTATAATCCGTGGTTTCTCTCTAGTGGACCTAAAAACAGGAAGCAGGAGTAGGAGAAGGGTTGACAACATTCATTTTTTTGACTCTGTTAAAAGTTGACAAAGGGTAGTTCATCCCACTGATGAAGCTACAACAGATGACTGTGTCTGGAAGTATATTGAGTCCTGATACTCTCGCTCTGTGGTCTCAGGAATGTGAGAGAGACAACTTTTCAGCAATCACTGAACTTAAAATATGTTTTGACCACTTCTTAGACACATGCACACACACACACACACACACACACACACACACACACACACACAGACATTCAGACTCACACAGATTCATCGAGTACTTTCATGTTTACAAAACCTTTTCATCTGTGTCACCTTATTTGAACTCCACCACTACCCTATCATATTGTCTTCAAGTTAGAGGTGAAGTAATGGGATTAGAACATTAGAATGCCTTGAGCGTGGACACTCCGCCACCAAGAGCTGTAGGGGGATCTGATTTGGTGTCAGAGTCCATGCTCTCTTCCCTTCACCACACTGCCTCAGAGTCTTCTAATTCCCAACACAGTGGACCTGAATGGTTCATAATAAGCACTCAGTAAGTACTTCCAGACAAGGCTGGATTGATGCCCCTTTTCAGAAACCCTGAGGCCGTGTCTTTCTAAAAACATTTAAGGCATTTATCTTATTTGGAAAGAGCAAAAAGGAATCTCAAAGGCGAAGATGACTTCTGGAACTTATGGTTTTCCAACTATGATGTCTTTTTAATTATGAAGAACAGCTGCTTGCTTTCCCTTTCTTTCGCTTGTGTAGACCAACCTCAGATAACTATACAGCCCAGTCCTCCCCCTTCCGCCTTTGTCAACCAACTGCAGAATAATTTTATTATCTCAGTGTGAATTAATAATTCAGCTATGGAAGAGGAGACAATTTCACATATCCCAAGGACCCCCAAGGTTTCTGTTCTACTCTCCTTTCCACACAGGCCATTTGCAGATTCTTCCATGTCTTTCTCGTAGCCACACAGTGCCTAGCATGGGATGCAACACACTGTAGCCACATCGTAATGGATGGTCAGCTCTTGATGGCTGCTGTCTGGCAGTAGCACCTGTGAGCTATTTTTGTACATATGGTAGGATTCAATGACAAAACAAAACAACAACCCACCACATTCTCCTGATGATATCAAGAATCTGACTCAAACCAATAATTCCTGTTTTCTGTCATTGAGAATGTAACAGCTAAGACTATGACTTAGTCCAGTAGGTTGGGTCTAACTTTATCTGTCATCTAATTATGAGATGAAAGAGTATAATGTTTTGTTCTTCAGGGTATAGAAGTCTTCATTTGTTTATTTAATAGACATTTATTTGTTGAGAAGTAATAGGGAAAACTAGTTAAGAGTTGGACCTATGTCCTTGTTCTGTTACCAAAAACTGTGTGACTTTGGTTACGTTTCCCCGCCACACATAGAAAATGAGGCACTTATTTTGCCCTGTAAACACATCTACTTTGGTTAAGTTTTTAGCTTAAACATAACATCTCAGTTATTTCATCTATGGAAGAGAGATTTGTCCCAAAAGCCCATCAGGTTGCAGTGAGGATTAAATGAGCTTCTATGTATGAAGTCTTTAAAACAGGGTCAGTCACATAATAAGTGCTCAATAAATGTAAGATATAAACATTATTTTTTTTATTATTATGTTAGTCACCATACAGTACATCATTAGTTTTTGATGTAGTGTTCCATGATTCATCGTGTTATACGCAAACAATCATGTAAACATTATTTTTTATTGGACATCCACTAAATGTGTGGATCTCTGCTGGATCTTGAGAGGTACAGAAATAACTGAAAGAAGCAGCTCACATCTCCGTGCTTGTCATCTCCATACTCAGGTTCTTTGAATAGTTCCCCATTGACCATTACATTGATTCTAAACCCCTGTGGCCCACGCTTCAGCTCCCAGGACTCCCTTGTAAGTTTATGCTCTACTCAAATTAGACAAATCCACATGCTTGATAATGCACCTCACTTTCTTATTACGTGCAGCTTGCTTTAATGGAAATGTCTCTACCAGCTGCCCCTATTGAAATCTGACCAGACCGTCTGGCCCATTTCAAAAAATACTTCATCCATAAAGCATTCCTTGATGTCTCTTCTCTATAGTCTGCACCGTCAGAGTTAGTCTCTCCCCTTTTCAGACTCCCTCGGTACTTTTTATTTGCCTTATTGTGGTATATATCACTTTCTGCTTTGGAAGTAAGGTTTTTGGGTTTTTGGTTTATCCCTGCCCCTGGGTTATAAGACACTTAGGGGAGAATTGATGACTAATTCTTCCTTGTAGCTCCAACAGCATCTAATTCATGGCCTGGTACATCACAGGTGCTTAAAAAATATTTAATGAATAAGTGTTTGTTGAAATGATGAATGGTGAAAATATTGTATTACTAAACTCCCTCTCTGTATGTGAGCACGTATGTGTACTAACACCAAATCATATGATGGGTTTTTGTGTATGGTTTGTACAAATCACACAAATGTACACACATACATTTCAATTGACAGAATAGATTTGACCAATGACTACATACTGCCTGCATAACTATGTTTTCATATTAGAAATAATGTTAATGTGTTGCTAGTATCTTTAGCTCTGACCACCCTCTGGGTTGCTTATAGCCATTCAGATGGTCATGGTCATGACAGCTAGAGGAAAGAAGATTTCTGCAGATAGAGACACCCCTCTGTATTTGAACCCCAGGTTATATGGATCTGTACCTCCTTCTCTAGAGAGTTGGAATGAGGAAAAATAATCCAACTCTGAAAATCTGAAGTATAAGTTAGGGAAAAGAAGAGGATAAATCTATCCATGGTATAAATCAGCAAGTAAGAGAGAAGACTAGATGGACAGGGGCCAGTGAAGTTGGTAGTTTGTACTGGTCCCCAGCCTATGTCAGTTTCCTGAGTTATTTTGTTTTGTTTATTCTTCAACAGTCATCAAGGTGCCAGGTTCTCCTCCTTGGTGGAAATAATTTTAGAAGATGAAATCTGTCCCCAAGCCCTGTTTCTGACACAGTTACCATAGAGCAATCAGCAAATACTGCAGCTTTTTGCAGCAACTTGGAATATTACTCATGTCACTGTAATGTCTCCACTTAGCCAGGATAGCAATTCATTTTAATACTTTTGTCTGAAAAGAAAAATGATTTCGATTTTTCTGATCACACATGGGCTCAACTACATATCAATTTATTTTTAAGTTCAATATTTGTATTCCTGATTTAAGTGCAAACATAAAATCAAAGTGCGAAAAAAATATTCAAGCAAAGGACCAAGTTGCAAATAGAGGTAGAATCAAAAACTTCACAGTTTAAACAACTTACCTTTAGAATTTGAGCTAATGTTCAGGTATTATAATGAGTTACTGAATGTTAATAGTTGTAATATTGATTTCTTTATGAATACCCCCTGCATTTTTTCATTCTTTTTTCATTGCTGTTGGTGTTGTTGGGTAAACCCCCCCCCCCCTTGGGGTAGGATAGAGGTTTATGAGTATGACATAAAAGAAATCTGGAGTTGAAATAATGGGTCAGTGAAGTTGACAGAGCCAGAGTCCTTCCAGATTACAACTCTGCTCTCCAGAGAGACCAAGAAGGACTGTGAACTCTCATTATTCAATTAGTTTGCCCTGGTGTTTGCAGATAATTATTTCACTCCTTACCTATTACTTTGTTGAATTGACCTTTTGATCATTATGAAATGTTCCTCTTTATTGCTGATGGCACTGCCGTCTGGAAGTGTACTTTGACTAACACTAATATAACAGCACCTTCTCTTTTATGTTTATTGTTTTCATGGTTTATCTTTGTTCCATCCTTGTTCTTTCAACCTCTCCAGTCTTTTTAATTACATCTTTTCTAGACAGTATATGTCTGGTCATGGTTTGTTTCTCCAGTCTGACAATCTGTACCTTTTAAATCGAGTGTTTAGGTTCTGATTAGTAATGTATTTTATTAATACTGAGTAAATAAAAAAGGGATACTTACAAAACATGTCTACAGTACAAAAAATAACAATATAAGAAACACACAGGTTGGCCACCACTCAGTTCAGAAAGTAAAACATCACACAACATCATTTGCCCCTCCTTTTTATTGGGTTGTCTTATTTCTCGTTATTGAATTTTGAGAGGTTTTTTTTTTTTATATAAATTCTTGATTCAAATCTTTTATCAGATATGTGATTTGCAGATATTTTAGTTTGTGGCTTGTCTTTTCATTTTCTTAAAGGTATCTTTCAAAAAGAGGAGAGGTTTTTGAATTTTGATGAAGCCAAATTAATCCATTTCTTTTTTTTAGTTAATGAATAGTGTATTTGCTGTTGCAAGCAAAGAAATCTTTGTTTAAACTGAGGTCACAAAGGTTTTCTTGTAGCAATTTTATAGTTTTATTACATTTTACATTTAGATTCATGATTTATTTTTGGTTAATTTTTGAATGTGATGCAACGTTCTTTTTGGGGGGGGGGGGAGAAGAGGCACATGAATATCCAGTCGTTTTAATACCATTTGTTGAGAAGATTCCATGAATTGCTTCTCAGACTGTCAAAAAAAAGTAACCATAAATGTGAAACTCTAATCTGCTTTACTGTATGCTGTTAATCTATGGTTTGACCATTTTCTCTTTGTCCAATCTGTCGGTATTCGTTGGTTCTTTCTTTCCTGCCTTCTTTTGAGGCAAACAATGTAATTTTAGTATTTCTCTTTTTTTCATTTATCAGCTTCTTAGCTATATCTCTTTGTATTAAAAGTGATTGATGGGGTTTATGTTTCTTTAACTTGTCACAATCTACTTAGAATTAATATTATATTGCTTCAAGTAAAGTGTAGGACCCTTACATCAGTATTATTCCTTTCCTTTTTTTTTTCTTTTTAAAGTAAGCTCTATGCCCAACATGGGGCTTGAACTCACAACACTGTGATCTAGAGTCACATGTTCCACCTACAAGTCAGCCAGGCACCCCAGTATTATTTCATTTATCCTCTCTGCATTCCCTGCTCTATACTGTTACTGTCAAATATTATACATCTACATGCATTGTAAACCTCACAATAAAACACTACTACTTTTACTGTAAATGGTCAGCTGTCTTTCAAAAAAAATTGAGAGGAAAAGTGGCACAATTTTATATTTACCCACATATTTACCATTCCCACTGCCTTTCTATAAATCTGTGTTTCCATCTGTTGTCATTTGCCTCAGGACGAAGAATTCTTTGGCATTGTTTGTTGTGTAAGTGTGCTGACAACAGATTTTTTCATCTTTTATAAATCTGAAGATGTCTTAAATTTATTCTTATTTTTAATAGATATTTTCTACAAATATACAAGTCTGGATTGACTCTTCTGTGTTTTTAAAGTACTTTAAAGATGTCATTTCATTGTCTTCTAGGTTTCTTTGTTTCTGATAATAAGTCTTTTTTTTTCTTTTTTTTTCCTGCTCTCCTGTATGTAATGTGTCTTTTTTCACTGGCTGCTTTTATGATTATTTTCTGTTTCTAACAGTTTGATGTGCCTAGGTATGGTTCTTTTTACATTTGTCCTGCTTGGGATTCACATAGATTCTTAGATCTGTAAGTTGATGTTTTTCACCAATTTTGACATTATTTCTTCAACTATTTCTCTGCCCCATTCTCTGTTTCTCTTTTACTGACTTCAGCTGCATATAAGTTAGATCTCTTGATATTGATTTACAGATTTCAAAGACTCTCTTCATTTATTTCAAAATATTTTTGTCTCTGATTTTTTAGGTTTAATCATTTCTTATTGATCTGTCTTCCAAGTTTTCTCTTTCTTCTACTGTCTCCAATACACTGTTAAACCCATTCAGTGATGTTATCATTTTACAATTTGTGTTTACCAGTTCCAAAATCACCATCTGTTATTTCCATTCCTTGAAGAGTCACTCAAGATAACCATTTTTTAATTCCTTGAATATGAATACCTTGTTGAGGTATAATTGACAAAAATGTAAAATATTTAAAGGGTGTGTGTGTGTATATATGTATATAAATTTATGTTTATATATATATAAAATCATAGTACTGATATATATATATATATATATATATATATATATATATATATATATTCCCTCTTGCATCTAATTAATATATTCCCTCTTGCATCTAATTAACACATCCATCACCTCACACATTTACTTTTTTTTTTTTTTTGGGTGAGAGTATTCAGGTATTGCTTTTTCTTTTACACATTCCTTGAAAACAATGGACTTAATATATTTTGACCAGTTTTATAGTAGTTTATGGTAGGTGGACATACTTTCATTGTTAAAGTAAATTTAGTCAAAGGCTAGAAAAAGTGCTGCAATAAATGATATTTGAGGATTTTGGTGGGAGGGTGGGTGAGGGGATATAAGGAAAAATGGTTTATTGTAGGAACGTCCTTGCATAGAATTAAGACTATTGTTTAAGGATTGCTGCTGATGTAAAAATGCTACAAATAATTCGATGATAACTATTCATGACTATAAGGCTATAAAATTCTAAACGGGGGAGAGGGTGGAAAAATCAGGGGTCTGGTGAGATGTACAATTATGGCTTTTAGTGACAAGACAGTAGTGACAGTGCAGAAAGAAAATGAGAGTCAGAAAACCTGGCCTGTGCTTTCTGCTGATTTCATAATTCCGGGCAGGGCCACTGACCTCTCTAAGTCTTGTCTCTCATTCTTGCATGACTCACAGATGGATATAGTAATACTTACATACACATCATTAAGGATTGTAGAAAATTCAAGTGAGGTGTAGGGAGTATAGAACATAGTGTAAATATTCTGAAGTTGTGCAAAAATTCGTACTATTATCAATAGTCTCTGAAGAAATCACACACTTAGTGCTTTTTCCATTGATTTCAGATAATGATCACTACTATATGGATTATTAGAGGACTGGAAATAGTTTGTGTAGCAGAGCCCTAGGGAAATATTCGAGTCCTTATTAAAAATGGAAAACTATTAGAGTTATTTGTTTGAATCTTTTCCAGAACCACTGTTGACTTTTTTGGAAGAATTTATTTGGGTGGACAAAAAGATATATTTTGAAATGTCTTTCAAATATAGGTTTATGTAGAAATCAGCCTACTATTCCATGTGTGGGAAACATTTTGGAAAATGAGATTTTGCCTGTGCCATAAATAGCAAACAGTGGGAAACAATATTCAGTCAGTCATACTACTGGTTTGGTAATTTATTTTTACTATACTCCCTACTTGAAATAAATTGAGTAGATGCTTTATCTCAAGTATGTTTAGACAAGAGAAGAAAACAAGGAGCTAGTCCATTGGTTTGTAAAGTTAGAGATCTAGGGTGTAGGTGATACGGGCTGGATGTCTATTTCACCTTTTCAAGACATGTGACTTGTTGAATCTTCCTATAGGGTTTAGCTACTTCATTTATTCTTGATTCTACTAACTTTGAGGCAAAGGAAGAGAGTTATTCCTTCTGTTTAAGAAAATAGAGTCAGTTGCCACTAAATCTTTAGGAGAAAAGAGAAAAAAAACTTACTTTAAAAAGAAGGAGGGTTGTCTTACCCACAGCACATGACCAATGAGCTCTGCTAGAAAAATACCTTGTATAGAGTCAGTGCCCAAAAAAGTGTTTAATGATTGAGATAGTCTAATTTGTCTAGAGAAAAGTATTAGAGTAAGTATTGTTTTCTTTATCCTGACAGAGAATACCTGGCAGAAATTAAGTAACCAATGTCTAAATAATAAAATACATGATATGAAGATTGTTGTCACATCTTCACAAATGGTAAAAATGCATTTTCCTATATACAGCAATGTGGTTAAGATCAGGTAAGCCAAAGTGAAATTGGGTGTGTAAGGGCAGGTTATGCCTGATCCACACTTTTACTCCTTTCTACAACTATCTCTTTCATGACTTGGTGTGCTCTGAGGGCTTGTATTTGGGGATTGAGGAGGAGGCTGGAGTGGGAAGCACACTCCTTCCCATTTCCAGGGATACTAGCAAAGGTGTGTGAGACTTGGGACACCAACTTGCTTCCTGGGTGCCTAGGTGAGGAAGAGCAAGACTAGTTGGAGAGAGGGACATTCTTTCCAAGTTTTCAAGGGATGGCATGTTCTGTTTGGCGGGAACTGGGGGGTTGTGAGGCAGTATGGCAGGGAGGCAGTGCTGTCTCAGAAGACATTGTCAGCTGTTGTAGTAGAGAGGTGCTGCCCAAGATGTCCTGGTCAGTGGTCTCCTTCAGGGAGCTGAGAGAAAGGACAAATGTGCATTTATTCCTGAACAAACATGAGCTGAGACTCACCCTAGGGCCTCCCAGAAATAACTGAGACATGATCAAAGACCTTGGGGTGTAGGCCAGGGGAATGAAGAATGAGAATCTGCAGTTCTTCAGGTGTGGCTGCAGGCCAGGAAATTGTTATTATTAATATTAATGTGACCTCCTTTTACCCACAGACTGCTGAGACTAGGAAATTCAGGTTACACATAGTGTATTTATTTTCAGAGCATTTTTGTCTCTTAATATATTCTTATGTGAGCCTTGTGATCAGGGACATCCCTTGGGTATATGGATCCAAGGCCAACTCTCACTATATTAGTCCTTTATCCCCATCACTATCAAGAGAAATTGGGTTATGGTGGATCAAGATAATCCTTGAAGAGAATAAAAGTTACAAACAGACATATTATAGAAGAGATGGGTGCTGACTCTTCCCCTCACTTTGCTTGGATGGTGCTGGTAATGGGGGAGAAGGGTCATAGTGGGTAGGTAAGGGGGAACTCAGTTGTATGCGTTCCTGGGTTCAGGCATTGTTGGCTGTGATGGAGCAACCCTGGAAGAGTTTCCCAGGGAATTCATTTTTATGCGGCTCTTTCCACCACCAGAATGTTACTCCATGTTACCCTACGTGTAAAATGCACACTTGTGTGCAGAAAGTATCTCCCTTCAGGCTTGTAATACCCTTGACAGGAAGATCAATGATGCAAATCGTTATATTCTGTATAAAAACAAAATCAAATTTATATACTAAAATCATTTGTCAAAAGATTTAAGTTGTTTTAAAAAAATAGAAATTCATTCTAATGTACTCTGGAAAAAAATGTTATGGGCTGAATTGTGTCTTTCCTCAAATTCATATATTGAAGTCCCAACCCCCAGTACCCCAGATTATAACCATATTTGGACAGAAGCTCTTTAAAAATGTGATTAAATTAAAATGAGCCCCCCCCCCCAGCTTAGGCTGGGACCCTAATCCAGTATGACTGGTGTCCCTACCAGAAGTGGAAGAGACACCAGGGGGTGTGCATGCCGCAGAGGGATGGTCATGTGATGAGGCCGCACAGAGCAGTCTTCTGCAAGACAAAGAGGGAGACCTCAGGGGAAACTATCCCTACCAGCAGTTCAATCCATCCTGGACTTCAGCCTGCAGAACTGGGGAAGAGTACATTTCCTGTTGTCTGAACTACCCAGTCTGTTGTACTTTGTTATGGCAGCCCTGGCAAATTTGTACACTCCTGAATGAGAGAGACCTTTTCTGTCCTGTTTCTGGCTGTATGTCTGACACCTAGAATAGTACCTGGCACACAGTAAACACTCAGAAACCCTTCACTTCATGAGTAAATAAAAGACTGAATGAGGCACCTGCTAAGAAGCCTTGCATACCAAGGACATATAAATCCCAGGTCAGGGGGCCTGTTTGGAGTGCTTATGTCTCTTATTTTCTTCTGGCATAAAGCCAAAGTTCACACTCTCCAATCAACCTCCCCCCCATGATTCGATTTTCACTTATTCTGTGTTATTGAGAACTTATTTAGTGTTCTCCCTTCTGAGTCCTTCATACCAGTCTTTTGCTTATAGATTATTCCCAACATGGAATGACCTCCAATCATCGTCCAGATCATTCTCCAGCTTCCTCTACACGTACCTATGCCTCTTCTTTATGGCCTAGCTAATGTTCTACCAGCTGAGTTGTATCTTGGTGTCTCTTCTGACTGTCCCATTCCTGCTCTGGAATCCTGTGGCTCTTACTATCTGTTATTCTCCTGAGAAACAGCATCTGCTATCTATGTTGATATTTATCTTATTATATCATTCTGTCTCTCAGTATGCACAGTAATACCTAACTTAATAAGCATATAGTAAATGAAATGTTGTCATAATTAGAATGGTGGTGGTGGTAACAAAAAAGAAAGGTCTCCTGACACTGCACTGAGCTGCTGAGAACAGAATAGGCCCACTTCATCCCATCATGTTGGCTGCAACAGGAGGCTGGCCTAAAGTTTTTAATAGCAGCAAATGTGGCTATCCTGCTATCAAATGTCAGTATTAGTGTCCATACCAGTCCTGCAAGCTGACACAGCATCATTAACCACCACCATACATTCCAAAGGAGTCAAAAAACATTTCTGTTTTGAGAAGGCTCCTGAAAGTACTAAGTCAGGGGCTTAGGGGGAAATGGACCTCTGTCTGGCACTAGACCAACAGTGAATATACAAAGCAGGACTTCCAGGCTATTAGGATGATAATTGCTTATAGAATTGCTAGAGCATAGCATCTTTTCAGATGAGTCTACCTGAGAAATTCAGCTCCAGTACACCCGAGGAGTGACTGAAATAAATTAGGAGATGGAAAAGATTCAGAACTCCATCAAGCTTAGACGAGTCAGAGGAAGTGAATCAGATAAATACATTAACACACACACACACACACACAGTGACGGATGAGGCAGATGACATTTTATGCTCCTTTAAACTGACTGATGAAGATCAGACAAATTAGAAATAGCTGTGGACAAGTTCAAGAATGTCTTTCTAGTATATACTGAAAGGAATCTTTTTTTTTCCAGTTTTGAGAAATAATTGACATGCATCACTGTATAAGTTTAAGGCATACAGCATGATGGTTTGATTTACATATATTGTGAAATGACTACCACAGTATGTTCAGCTAACATCCATCTTTTCATATAGACACAATAAAAAGAAAAGAAAAAGGAAAAGAATAAAGGAAAAAACCTCTCCTTGTGATGAGAACTCTTAGGATTTACTCTTTTAACAACAATTTTTCTATATCATACAGCCGTGTTAGCTGTAGTCACCATATTGTACATTATGTCCCTAGTATTTCATTATTTTATAACTGGAAGTTTATACCTTTTGACCACCTTCCTCCAATTTCCCCTCCCTGACCCCCTGCCTCTGGTATCTATAAGTGTGATCTCTTCTTCTATGAATTTGTTTATTTATTTGTTTTATAGATTTCATGTGTAAGTGAGATCATAGAGTATTTATCTTTCTGTTTCAGACTTATTTGATTTAGGATAATGTCTTCAAGGTCCATCCATGTTGTCATAAATGGTAGAATTTCCTTGTATTTAATGGCTGAATAATAGTCCATTGTATAAATATATATATACCACAACTTCTTTATCCATTCATACATTGATGGACTCTTAGGTGGTTGTTTCCATGTTTTTGTGATTGTAAATAATGCAGCTATGAACATGGGGGTGCAGATATCTTTTTGAGTTAGTGTTTTCATTACTTTTGCATATATTCACAAAAGTGTAATTACTGGATCAAATGGTAGTTCATATCATTTGTAATTTTTCGAGATTCTTCCGTATTGTTTTCCTTGGTGGCTGTGCCAGTTTATATGCCAACAGTGCACATGTTTTTCCTTTTTTCCATGTCCTTGCCAGCATTTGTTATCTTTTGTCTTTTTGATGATAGCCATTTTAACAAGTAAGAGGTCATATCTTATTGTGGTTTTAATTTGCATTTCCCTAATGACTACTGATGTTGAGTATTGTTTCATGTAACTGTTGGCCTCTGTATATCTTTGTTGGAGAAATGTCTGTTCAGGTTCTTTGCCCATTTCTTAGTTAGGTTATTTGTTGTTGTTGTTTTAAGATTTATGTATTCTATTTTATTTTATTTATTTTTAAAAAGATATTTTTTTATTTACTTGTGAATGAGATGGGTGGGGCACAGGCAGAGGGGGAAACAGGCTCCCCACGAGCAAGGAGCCCAATGCAGGACTCGATCCCAGGACCCTGGGATCATGACCTAAGCCGAAGGCAGATGCTTAGCTGACTGAGTCACCCACGCATCCCTATTTATTTATTTTAGAGATAGAGAGCACAAGTGGGCAAAGGAACAGAGGGAGAGGGATAAGCAGACTCCAGTCTAAGGGCAGAGCCTGTTGCTAGCTCAGTCCCAGAACCCTGAGATCATGACTGAGCCAAAATCAAGTCAGATGCTTAACTGACTGTGCCACCCAGGTGCCCCAGGTTATTTCTTTTTTTGTTACTGAGTTTACGAGTTCTTTACATATTTTGGATGTTAACCCTTTATCAGACATATGGTTTGAAAATACTTTGAAAAGGAATCTTAAGGAGCAGAAATATGAAATAGCCCTGGAAAATGGAAAGTGGGGTAATGAAGAGAATATTCCAAGAGTTGTATCTCTTTGCTCAACTTTTATAAACTTTGAGAAGCCAGTTTTAAGTATAATACTTTATTTTTAAAGGATGTCAGAGCAACAGAAAAGTAATATTAGAAATTAAGACCATTTCTATGAAACTTGTATATTATAGATAGTAGGACCTTATGGATTCTCGTTTCCTATTCTTAGTCTAATCATGGAATATGAAGTTATTAATTTAAGCCATAATTCAGAATGTGAACACCATCTCATGGTTATTGACTTTTACTGGCTCTATATTAAATCTGTATTTTAGGGTAGCTAAAGATTATTAGATGTCAATATTTGTAGAAAAACAAAAGCATATATTATTTACTCAAGTTTTGATTATATTTAGATCATAAAGGGCTTCTGATTCTAAGTCTTCACAAGATTTTCTTTTTCCTCTACATAGGCATAGCTGAATGTATATACTTTCCAATGCAGGTTTGTTTTTATCTTAACCTGGAAGTTTGGAAAGCAGAGAAATGAAATGTGGTAGCCAACAAAGGAAGAAGTAGAGTTGAAATAGATGGCTCATGCCACTGTACATTTTGAAGGTGTATTAATTTTGAGAAACAGTGGCAAAGTAAGTTAACCTCAGAGTGGAGAAGAAAAAATGCAAAGGTCAGAGGCTCTTGGTATTTTCTCCTTCCTGAGTTGTTATGCTGTTAATGGCTAAACCCTTCACATTGCTTAGTCATAAAGAACTTCACCCTGATGGATGAAGCAAAGTCATTAGCTAACGAACATGCAGTTGCTACATGTCTAGACAATCACATACAGGTGGGAAAGTGAGCTGTAACATCAAAGTTGGACAAAAGTAGATCACAAATCATCTCGAGTTGATTTCCTTATTTACATGAAAATATAAGGAGTCAGTGCTTGAACAGGAGCAATCATGTTTCTGCTTTCCAACTTACCCTCACCATTTTCCAGTATAAGCCCTCCATTAGTTAGATTGAATGAAATCCTAAATTTACCTCCCCCAACCACACCTTCCCTCAAAAAGGCTACCAGGGAGTGCTTCTGACCATGAAATGGTGTCCATTCTTCCATTCCGTAATGTCCAGATTCTTTTCTACTTTTTCCAGTTGCATACATTGTTTATTTCAGTCATTGTTTGGTGCATTTGTTTCATTTGGCACTTCATGTATGCCATTTTGTAATGTGGTAACAAATGAGGGTTTCATCTCAACTTGACTGTCAGATTTTTGAGGGCACATACCATACTTATTATTCTGGGTTCTGTGATTTTCTTATTAAAGGACATTGGTTAGACAGAAGAAATAATTGTTTAATGATTTTCCATCCAAGTATTTTTTTTTGGCTTTCAAATAACTTTTTAAAAACTGTGATCTGAGAAAACATTTTGAGTTTCATATTCAGAAAACCTTTTACACGTGTTTACTTTGTGAATTATAGATCCATATGATCAGAAACTTCAACCTTATACAAAAAACAAGCTTTCAGTATTTCTTAGTGAAAAGCTCATGGTGCTATGTTCAGTTTTGTTTAATAAAGAACCATAAATCAGAAAATACAACACACTGTACACTATCACTAGTGATCTGGAACAAACTTAGAGCATTCCAGAACGAAGGGCAAGTTCAACGTGGCAAAAATGTGACAGGTAAGATGGTAAGTGTAGAAGGTGCTGTGGGGTGCTTAGAGGTGTTGGAGGAGCAGTATGTTATGTGCAGTTTGGTATCACTGCCACATAAAGGTAGTGTCGGGGAACCTTGAATTTTGAGACCGGCGTGGTGGGCAGGAAGCCTGGATGTCCTGCTGGGCAACAAATCCATGATAGCCTGCTCAGATTCATATTATGTTAAGACTACCATTCTCTGTGTTGGAGATTTTGAGCTCATTTTCTCAGTTGAGGTATATGGCCATGACACTGTTAGTCATGAATTTACAGAGGTACAGAGTCCATCCATAGGCTGTTGGGACTTGTGACTAGCATTATATGTCTTGAAAAGAACTGTTATTATATTCAAGAAAAGAGTGGTATATTCTCAAATCATACAAATAGGTTGACTAATTACTGAAGATTATCTTGATATTTTCTCCATCACAGTTGGAAGAAAAGGAGTAGATCTGTCTAGTTGGGAGAACTGCTAAAACCAAAAAGAAACTTGTATCCCAAGTTCATTTGGTGCTTATATTTTAAAAGTGGAGAGATAATGAATTATACAATAAGGAAAGGGGCAAAACAGCCCCCTGCTTTTAATATCCACTAGTAAATAAATAAATAAGTAAAATGGATGGACAAATAGATAGGTATGTAGGTAGATAGATAGATAGATAGATAGATAGATAGATAGATAGATCCCCATTGCTCTTCTAATTAAAAGCTAATTTTGATTTCCATAAATCCCTGTCATTGCTCCTTGGAGCAGGAGGAGTGTGAAGGAAATTTAAGATATTGACCAGCAAGGGAAGGTGTGGCAGCTGGCTTGGAAATAAATCAATTAAAGTTTCAGAATTATCTAGCCGGTGGCACCTGTCCTAAGACAGCTAAACAGTCCTCTGGATGTCAAAGTGGGATATTGGGAGAAATAGTTGTAACAACTTGCTATAGGAGTATTCTTTCATTGGTTGCCCCCCAAAATATATAGTGTCACTATGTGAAATTAATGATTATATAAAGTATTTGAAAAAACAGAAAAGTGCAAGAGAGATTTGAGACCCAGTCAACCTGATTCACTGACCCATGAACTGGAATCTAGACTTGGGAAAATCTGCAGAGTACAAATGTGACTTTGTTCAAATGTCATGTTGAAAATTTGAAGATTCATCAACTGGGGAGGTCATTAGATACTCCCTTTATTGGTCTGTTCTCTTTTCGGCATGAACTAGATGACCAGCTTTACAGAATAGGGATGTTTGGTCATATTGCTGAAATACAGGCCTGGGGACAGGAGCTATAGCTTACCTACTGACCACCAGGATTGGTAATTGCTTCCAGAGGGGTCTGTTCTTCTCCAGTGAGTTGGAAGGCAGCAATACCATTACTCATCAACCACTTGTGTTCAAAGGTGAGAGAAACCAAGCTATCCAGACGAGTGTCCAATGTTTTGATGACAGATGAACCCTCTTATGTGGAAATGATTTGGTGGGTAGGATACAAGGTAGAAATCAAAGCTACCCCAAACCCAGACTCCTGAATGATAATAGCCTAAAGGGCCGTTTTGACGTCATAGTGCTTCTTGCCAGATATTGTATAACATCGCATAATATCTCGGCCTGGACACTACCAAATGTCACCTGATACATTACATATGAGGGGTGATGGCTGAATAATCCAAGAAGCAGGGATCAGGGAATTGTAGGTTTTAAACATCCAATTTTCTAAATTGACTGCCTGGTGTAAATACATCAAAGATAAAGCTACTTGTGATGTAGTGATGTATTCATTTATTCACTCGTTCACTTCTTCATTTAAGCCTGTGGCTTTGCTTCACTGGAATTCACACTACTGAACTTAAGAAGCCATAATTATAAGTTAACAAAATAGTAGAAGTAAAAGAGCTGACAGTCAATGTCAGTCATCCTTCTCTTCCCTATTTACTCACACTTTGATTTTTCAGATCATTTCTACTTAACACCTAAAGATTTATTATTGAGTGAGAATGTTTTTTAATTGGTGAAAGGTTCACTGCTTTATTTGTCTCACCATTCTTTTTCTTATTTCACAAACAGCCGATTTTTCTGGTGGCATGTAGAAAAATCTAAGGGGTAGTGGCAGTCAAAGAGGAAAGATTGTTACCTGCACCACTGACACAGAAACATAATTTTTGAGTGTTCTGTGTGTCATAATACCAAAAACTTAGAATTGTGTATTTCAGCTGACATTTACGTTTTTTTTTTTCTCAATTAAATTTTCAGAATCTGTTGGAACCAACTAAGGTTACCCCATTGCAAGTAGTGACAGTCCACACATGTTCCAGTGTTGGCCAGAACATTTGCTTCAAGAAGTCTTCAACAGGGCACATACCCTTCTTAATATCTTCCTGTTTCTTCTGAGAAAATCAGAGGTGGCACAGACACACATCCCATTCTCAGCTGCCTCCCCAAGATGGGTGCAGCCCAGTTAACTTCACAGTTAAGTGCGACTTCCTGTCTCTGTCTCTCTTTCCTTCTCCCCATTTCTCTCTTCCTCTCTCTCCCCCTCTCCTGTGGTTGGTATGTGGTGCCTATATAAATTTTCATAGAACTGACAAGTGCTGTAAATAACTGCTTCTCTGTGGAAATGGGTGTCTGGATACTTTTCTGTCCTATCCATACAACTTCATAAAACTATCTGAGGGAGGCTTTCAAATCCCTCCTGTTTTATTGCATGCTGCATCCATCTTACATCGATAAGTGATGACAAATAGGATAAAAAAATCTCCCAAATGTTTCAACAGAAAAATCAAACAATTATTTGTCTTGGCTTCACTGTTTTTGATATCCGGAATGTGACATGAACCTTGCCTGTCGACTTTTCATTTCAGATTTGTTTTTGTTAACTCTTAACACCATTGTTTTATTTCTGTCTTACTCTATTTGGCCGTACGCTTTCTGCTTGAATTCAGACTGTTTGTCAAATGTGATAATGGGGCAGAAAGACGCAGCATGAGAAGTTAGCCTTCTTGTCTTTCAGCGTTTTCCACTGGATGTAACTTTCCTAATATTAATGCAACTGTACATTTCACTCACAAATTCCAAAGCCCTTCAGAAAGGGCAATTGTATCTTCATCATGAGCACGTCATCTTATTCTGTGGTTCCAGTAATCTTCTTTTTATGGGCTCAGGCTCATTCTGAAGATGCAGAACTGGAAAAAAAGCTTGGCCACCTTATTTCCTAGAGGAGACTCACTCATATTCCATTTATGACCTTTGCTGCTAAACCCAGGGAGTCCCAGAATGAGCCTGGACCTTGTCTGAGATGCCTCTGAGGTAGCAGGCTGTGTCGTTTTGCATCTCTCAAACCATGTCCCTTTTGGCGTTGTTACTTCCAGCATCTCTCTCCCTGGCATCGCCACCAACCACCTTCATCCTTTCTTTATTTTTCCCCATTTTTTTTTTAAAGTAAAACTTTATTTAAAGAGTGTGGATTACTCAGAAGTTCAAGGACAAATCCAGGGTGTCCAAGGTTTCAGGCCCTTCCTGCGTCTGCGGCAGACACCCTCTTTGGCCTTGTACAGGTCATTCCAGTTCTCTCCACTTCTGCTTTCCCATCTGTTAAAAAGTGGATAATAATATTTGCCTCGCTGGGGTGTATTTATGCTTAATTACTGTAATTGCTTGTAAACAATTTGCTATCCTGGGATAAAACATATGATTGAAGAACAAAAATTAGAGGAGACAATTTAATATCTCTTTATATATTTTTAAAATTTATTACATGATTGCCTTTTTCCCAGCAGTTTATTTCAATAGTGTGCATAGCAACCGCTCAAGGCAAGGGATAATGTGATAACATGAAAAAATACCTTGTTCTAGAAGTCAAATTTCTTCTCTAGTTCCAGCCCTAAATTGCTGTGTGATATTCAGGTTTCTCTGGGCTTTAGACACTTACTTCAAAAGGGATGGTAACACCTGCCCAATTTATCTTACAGAGATGTGAAAGAGTATTGCATGCAATAGCTAATGTGAAGAAGGATTTAGGAAATTAAGAGACCTGTAGAGACACTTTTACTCAGCTGTTTCATAGCAAGATGAAACCTAGGACTAATGCATTAATGAGAAAACAGAATGTTGGGTATATGTCATATATTTTATACAAATATATATGTGTGTCTATACACACACACACACACACACACACACACACACACACACACAAATGTATATATTTTAAATATTTCCCTAAGAGCACAGTGCCCAACACATGTAAGTCCACAGTAGAAATTATGTTATTATTGTTTCTAGGTCACCCAGAAGATTCCATATATGCCATTGGATCCATTGATACTATAAGTTGTAGGGTGCATTGCTTTGAATCTGCCTCTACTTGCCCACATAGCACTAACTCTACATGGAAAGAGCAACACATACAATGTTGTTAAAAGATGCTGAGACTCCTATGCAGACCTCTAATATCTCTCCTATTTACCTTGAATTTTTCAGGAAATTCCACCATTAGAGGTTTACTCCTTTCCGTCTCCTCAGTAAGGGAAAGTAATCCTAAAAAAAGTCCATTTGAGTTACTATTGACTTTCAGACTCTTTACTCCAAGAGGGAGGGATGGTCTGGAATGTGTGAAGATCTATATAGAAAATTCTGGGGAAGGATGACAGAATGAAAATCCCAAAGGGGCGATGGAGATGGGGTAGGATCAGGACAGATAATGTGATATAAAAAGAATAGAGTATGGTAAAGTAGATAGGAGAGACCTGCAGGGAAAAGTCAATTCTACATTAAAACCTGTGATGATAGATAGATAGATAGATAGATAGATAGATAGATAGATAGATAGATACATCTTTCACTGTACACTGTTCTTGCTAGAGTCAATGGGGTTTAACTCAGCTTGTCAAAATCAGTTTAATATAAGATGTCTAAGAAACAGAAGTTGGTGGTTTGGGGAATAAATTGCTTTATGCTCATTAAAACCTTTTTCTATATAGGAATCCTCAACTCAAGGATTATATATAGGTGGAGACCCCGCATTGAAAAGTACATGCATACTCCAGGTCCTTAAAGTTCTCTTTCTCTGCTCTCAGAGTGGGGAATTAGACAGTATTGCTTCCTTAATGAAGTGAGTTTGTGCCTGGGAGACCAGAGAACTTTGGAGGCTGAAAAGGCTCTGTCCGTCTGTCCAGTAGGGGAATTCAGAGTCTCATGAAGCAAGAGAGGAATGCGGCATACACATGAGTATGTGTAGGTTGTGCATGCGGAAGGTGTTCCCAGTGCCCTTAGTTTCTATTTCTAATTTATGGGTGTGAGTTAGCATGAAGACAGTGTGAGCGCAGCCCACATGAGCCATGGGAAAGCCAACAGGGATGAGCTAAGTAAATCTGAGTGGAGTTCATCTCCTGTACCTATTATGTGTTTTATTGTATGACTGAGAGCTCCTGGGTAGGCCCAGACAAAGCCACGTTATCGATTCCTCTGTGCCCCTTCATGATTTTGCATGCTCTTCCCTGAGACCATTATCTAAAACACTGTCTGCAATTAATCTTCAAGGCAGCATGTAATCAGCCAAAGGCTACAAGACTAGGGTTTCAAACAGTCCTAAATGCTGAGGTTTGGGACTTACGATAGGGGAGACGTGGTAGAAAGTAACCTAAATGGTCAAGCTTCCTTGGGCAGAGTAGATTATTATGCGTGATGAGTTGGGACATGAAAACATGAGGATGTAGGATATGAGTGAATATATTTCTTTATAATGTATCTGTCCATGGAGGCGGGGGAAGGAGGAGGGGGACTGGAAGGTGAAAGCGTCCAGATGCTGGCACGCAGTAAAGCATTCTTGGCTGTTAGTTCCAGTAGGTCATTACTGCATTAATTTGGTGTTTAATTAAATGCCTGTGCAACAGACCATTTATTTGTTATCTAATATTAGCTTTGGTTCTTATCAATTAAATGCTAGCTGAGGGCTTGATTCACTTACATTTTATGTCCCCTTATACTCTCTTCAGAAACAACAGCCAAACCCAACAAGGCCTCACTGTGCCCGAAAAGATTTATACACCCAGATTTCAGTGTGGGGAATACAATATGCTGGTGTTATTAGGTGAGAGTAAGGGGAATAAAAAGAAGATGCCATTTCATTTTGAGAAAGCAATTACCCAAATACATGGGCTGTGGTCTTCCTTTCCCCTCCTCTTGCCCTCTGAACAACTGGAGGTATTAAGGGCAAGGGGGAGGGTGGAAGGGGCGTATATTACCCATCCTGTGTTGACATGTTTTCTCCCCCACCCCAATTCTGCCTTCCCCAGTGCTAAAGGCGAAGGCCACTGGCTTTCCCCTTGCAAAATCTCTCCTTCCCTTGCGTATATCTGAGCTTTTAGTGACACTTGTAGCACTTTCCTGAAATGCACCAATGCTAAGGGTTTGCGTACTTACTGTCAAGTCAATCGAGGTTCACTTCAACTGAAATCTTATTTCAGGCAAAAGGAATGCAAAAAGGCCAGGAAAGGTAAGAGAGAGGATTTCTGTGGCACAGTGGAAATGCTGGGAATATGACCTAAGTCAGTGTTTGCTACCAGTCAGTCGTTTGCATATCAGTGTTGACATTCTTCTTGTGCCTGCTGCCACATACCATGTGTCTATCATTTACTTAAATTTTTCTTCAAACCTATCTATTCTTTTTAAATTAGAAGCTAATTTTTAAAAGAGAACTTGACTTCACTATCTTAAATACATGGCTGGTATTACTTTCCATAAGAAGGCAATAAATATGAAAATAAATATAACTACACACACTATTAATTTATGGGAATATACTATTACCTGTCAAAGGCTCTGAGCCTTCAAGCTTCAAATCACTTCCTTTGTTAAAAAGGAGAAAAGCAAGTATTAGAGAGGTGTTAAAGATGTACAATTCCAGACTGAGAATTTATCCTTGGTGTCATCATAAGGATGAAAAGAGAATTAATAAGGGAATAACTTTCTCACTATACGATTCAATTTTATTTGCCAAACTTGCGCACCACCTAGAATTATCTATACATTTTCACACTTGGGGAACTACTGCTCTGAGTCACCAGAGTTCTGTTGTAAACTTATGCGAAGTTCTAGGAAAAGCTCAGGAATGATTTGGGATAGAGTAATCTGCAGAGATCAATAGGACACTTTGGAAACCAGTAGTTGACCCTGTTACAGGAAGCATATCAGGCACAGGGATGTTGTGGGCTGGAGCTTCCGATGGCTACAGCCATGCCTGTGGAAGCCTCAGTGCAGCCCCTCTGGGCTTTGTTTTCCTTCTCCCTGACCACTTGCCCCATCAGAGGTATAGTACCACACACATACTCTCTCTCCATTATCATCAACTCTCAGCTTTCAGTGCCTTGCACGATGTTCTATTTAAAGCTTATTCCTTTTAGGTCCCTTTCTGTGAAAAGTTACTCCAGTATCTTCAGTATTAGTAGTGTATCAAACCACAATTAGTTGTAAGTTTTATCATTTACAACTGGATGAGAGCATGTGTGATAACAGAGCCAGTGTATTTTGAAGAAGGAAAAAGTGCAGGGCATACAGGAGCAGTGTGGACATGCTTGCTCCCAGAGAGGGCCATGTAGGACTCTGTGCCATTCCTACCCGTCTGCACATGCAGGGTGAGCTTCCTAAAGCTCCATGTACACAGATGGGTCTTTTGTTAGGTCTTAAGTGTTTCTCTCTTATGGTCTAACCCATTCTATGGCACATAGTTCTCAAGGTACAAATGAAATGTGAGTTTTCTTCCAGTCATTCTGTTGATGACCTCTAAGTTTCCATACCATGTGACAAAGCTTGACTCAAGAGGCTGGGAGGACTAGAAGAAGTAGGACCTAAAATCAGTTCCCTGGGTATCATTTAGGTTGAATAAGTCTAATGAGAATGACTCTCCTGTAGGTTTGGGGAGGAAACTAGATACCAAAGGAATATGGCAACAGGTTATAATTCAAGCATGACCTTCACTTTGGAGAGATTTAAAACAAATGAAAAGCTCTCCCAAAAGGTAGGAGAAATACAACTTTGGAAAGGAACAAGCAGGTGGTGTGTAAAATTTAGATAGATTAACTGATTGGCAGGCAGCACACATCAGGAAAGCATTTCTCAGCAGTTACCAGATCTCCAGCCCTTGGACTAGAACGTTTGTATGGCCACTCCTGGGAATAAGAGGGACTATCCAGAAGCTGTAGTCCTAAAGGATTCAGAGGAATGGATATATGATCAAGACTGGGATTGAAGCATAAGATTTGATAGCAAAAATCAAACAAGTTTAGAATTATCACTAGTTATGGAGCAGAATGTGTCTATGGGGGGGTAGTAATGGGGGAGTGAAGAGAAGAGAGTATCAACACTGAGACTGGATATGACCCCACACCAACCCCTCCCACCCCTGTGTTAACATGGATATGTTGTTATGGGCTTGGGAGGTAGTGAGAACCTGTATTTAAGAGAACTATTACCAAGAGGGAGGTATTCTTCTAAAGTGGGAGAGGAAGGGAGAACAGCATGTATAAGCTGATGGTAGATTAGTTGGGGTCCAGACTGGATGAGTAAACTCTAAGAAAGGCAGCGGGAAACAATAGGCTGAGCAAGTCCACTGCCAGCAACTTGCCCTCCTTCCCCGCAATGCATGGCTTAAAGGATTCCCCAGTGATGTGTTTTGTCTCCCTTTCTCTTACTGTCAAACACTTTCTCCTTCTGTTCTTGTCCTTTCTCCATTCTGAGAGTCATGTTATAGCTAAGTCATAGCCGTTCACTGTTTTTTCCTTCCTGCTTCACATTGAAACATTCACCTTTCTTTTTACCACTTTGGCATGAGTACCCCAGCACTGACTCACTGACTCTGTTACTTATCCTTAGTTGCACCCAGTAGCCTGGCCATTTCTAACATCAGGGGATGTGGAAAGCATGATCTTCACATGAGTGCACATGGGCATAATTGTACCAGCTCTGCCATCTTACAGGCTGCTCTAAAGATCCAGTGAAATACAGGTGGGAAAGATCCATAAAATTAAAAGTGCTTCACAATTCCTGGAATGTTCCTCCCTTGGAATTACTTAGTTAATCATCGAGTGCCTTTACTTTGTTCTGCATATGTAGGCCTAACCGTGGACTTGGTTCACTCTGGCCCAGAGGGAGTTTCCTGGCTGCTCTGGAAGGAAGCTCTTTCCTCCTGGAACTGCTGACAGGGCCTCAGCTGCAATGGTGGTAGCAGGTGGTGCTCTGATAATGTCGGCTCCAGTTGAGGTACAGGAAAACAGAGCAGCTGAAGAACGAAATCTGAGAGATAACAGGAAATGAAAAATGAGGCAAAGTTATATCTTCTGTTCCCTCATAAAGGCTCCTGTGACAAATGGAATCACAGGCATCACACAAACTGCCTTGCTGAGCTACTGAAGGCCCGAGCTATCTTGACGGCAAATATCCGTCCTCCGGTTATCTGTGGGAAAATAATAAGCAAATTGTGTATGAGAGAGAGGGAGAGAGAGTGGGGCGGGAAGAGGGGAAGAGAGGGAGATTTGCAGTTAATCACCAAATATAGCTACTATCTACAGAATGAAAAAATGGCCATCTTACACCTCTGTGGTGAAATTTAAATATTTAACTAACGTCTGTGGTCATGCTGAAATAGTACTACTAACACATGGCAACATTGGTAAGTTGGTTTTTCTGGGTGAAATACAAATCATGAGGGTGTGAATTCAACCATAAGTGGCCATACAAGCACACTTTTGTTTTCTGATGTCCATTGTCAAGGCACTCTTAACTAAAGATGCCAGTGTTTAGCCTTTTGAATAATACTGTGAACATATACTTCATTCATACATTTCGTAGTTAACACTAGGTTTGAAAGTCATCTCTTCCATCCACATGACACAAATATAAATGCATAAATGTGCAGCCAAGAAAAAATAATCTCTTTGGCTTTCAGTTTATTTGAAAGTAAATCATGATGCAGTTGTGTGCCTGACAGATGCTAGATGTTCAATAAATATTTGTTAAATAAATGAATGAACATACTTTTAGAAGGGCATGGTACCAAAGTAAATTCAGTTTGCCCCTTGCTATATTTGTATCCAGAAAAATCAAGTCAAAATGAATATTTAGAATTTTGAATAAGAAACAGTTTACAGAATGTGATCATGCATAGGCAGGACTGTCCTTGAGGGAGGTAGAGAGGGAAACGGAGGAAGCCACTCCATGCCTTTGCCAGGGGAGTGGGGAGATTACCATCAGATCTCTTCGAGTACCATTTAGTGAACTGCTTACCCAGCTGAGTGCAAACCTGAACTGCCATAGAGGAATCTGGGTTATGGAATACTTCCAAAATAGCCTATGTGATGCATTGATTTGCTATACCATGTAGGGGAACATATCTGGGTCTCTGCAGGGATAACTTCACCTGAGCTCTGTGAAGCATCAGAAATATGTAGCTATCCTAATTTATTGTGGTTCATTACCGAATCTCTGTAATTGTGTGAATTGCAGGCCTATAAGCAGCAGAACCATTGGAAGGGTTGGAAAAATAGACTGTAACAATTTGGAATACAGAATCTTCAGGCTGAATTGAATTCTGACACTTTGGGGAAGATTTTACAAACTTGAAGACTCGTCCCTCCAATCTAGTTAGTCCCTAATTTGTCTGTAACTCTAAAAAAAAAAAAAAAAAAAAAGAGAGAGAGAGAGAGAGAGAGAGAGAGGGAGAGAGAAGAAAGAAAGGAAAAAAAATTGAACACAAGCCAAATGGCAGCCTCATTTTGTTTTTAATTTTTCTAGTCCCCTTTTTTGCTTTTGAAAGTAGACATGCAATATATTTTAAAGATGCTAGTTTAGTACCTTGCATTAGAAAAGGTTATACCTTCATTTTATTTCTCAGGGAAAGAACAAGTAGAAATATTTTTCAGGAAAAAAGATATTAGGACAATGTGTCCCACAGGTTAAGTAGACTAGTGTGTTTCTCGCAGACAGATTCTTGAAAAGACATTTGAGGCCGTGTCCACTTACATAAACAAGTAGAAGAATGTATATTTAAATTAATGATTCAGGTAGTATCCTCTTTACCTAATAGCACAAAATTTGTCATTACAGTTTTTGGAAGCTGTGGCCCTGTATCTTATGTGTGAGTATTTATTTAAAAGGTCCTGAGGCCCTCTTAATTGTTATTCTCTAGAAGAAACTGAATAAGCCTTCAGTGTCTCCAAAGAAGTAAAGTGCTATGTATGGGAGTCTTCTGAAGTATGGGAGTCTTCTCAGATTCTGCTTAGTACCCAGGTCTTTGCTTATTGAAGAGTAAGCTAGAACTTTTTGGCAGTATTGATTTTAAAACAATAGACTGGACATTATTTCTAGAAATCTCTCTGTGATTCTGGCTTTGATTTTTCTCTTGGACCTGTCCACAAAGAGTGGTCTTCAGGCACTTGTATTAGGATCACCTGGAAGTTGTTATAATGCAGATATCTGATGCTCAACAGATAACTATGGAGTTCGGATCTTTGGATGCAAGGTTCACCAACGAAGACTTTAAATAAGCTCCCTAGGTGGCACTTCAGTGCCACTGAAGCTTGGAGCTTGAGAACTACTTATCAAAAAATGAATCTGGGTCTTGGTAGGGTCTACAGTTATTTCCAACAATGTGCACAGTTTAGGACAAGAAATTTATTGTCTCACCGAGAACCAATCCTTTATAAGGCAGATGGACTTACTCCTTCTAGTGGGCTGAATAGTTACTCCCCCAAAAGATAGTGCATGTCCTAATCCCTGTAACATGTGAATAGTCTTTTTATCACAAATATTTCAAACATATACGAAAGTGTGAAAACAGGGGAATGAACCCCATGTCTCCATCACTCAGCTTCAACAATTATCAACACATGACCAACATTTTTCATTTTTAGACCTTCTCATCGCTCACTTTTGAATTACTTTAGAGCAAAAGATAATATTATTACTAAAAACAGCAATTTTTTAAAACAGCAGTGTTCTTAAGGTAAAAATAAACTTCAGCCCTAGACTGTATCACAAATATTATGAATTTCTAACATGTGAAGCTTAGTCATTGAGGTTTTACTGGCAAGGGAATACTTCTTACAGTGCAGAATTCTGTTGTAGTTGGATAGTAAACCACTTTTTCTAAGGTCCCATGACCCTGTTTTACTACTCCCTTCTTTAGACACTGCCAGGAGTTGGGGGTTTGGAAGAAAACTCTTAAAGCCTCCAAGAAGCCCAGTTAGAACACACTGTGCAATCTCCAAAGGATGATTGATAGGAGTCATCTGATCTGGAGACTATCCCAGACTCACTGTCTCGGGAGAAAATGCAAAGGGCACCTGATAAATAGTCCACAGAAATAGGGATAGTCTTGCAGAAAGTCTGTCCAACCAGAAAATAAATTTTTATGGCTACCTTCCTCCACTATTATACAAGTGATTATCATACAGGTGCATCTCTGATCAGTGGGGAGTTATTGGAAGTGTGTAGGAGTAGAGACAGTTACGATTGTGCACAGTCATAATGTTCTCTGCTTCTGGCCCTACATTTATTAGAATAGTGTTTCACAGATTGTTCCAGAAATATTCTGTCCAAAGCCGTTCTCCCACCACCACTTTCTGACCTTTCCTTTAATTATCTGGTGCCGAAATCATGCTGTCCACATCCAAGGATAGAGATTGAATCTGTAGACATTTTTCGGAAGAGGGTCTGATTATCCTGCCCCCATCTTTCTCTTCACTCATTCAGAATCAACACGTACCTTAAGGTTGAATTGAGTTGGTCACATCAGGTTGAATTGAGTTAGACAGGGGACCCACTCCATAATGGGAGTGGGTTCTGGGCAGAGGGAACATTCTGAATAAAGCAAAGAGATGAGAATGGACACATTTCATGTGAAAAACAAAAAGGATATCAGAAGGTTGAGTTTCACATGGGAAGTAAATGACAAAGGTCTAGCACTAGTCTAAGGAGGCTGACTAGGGACAAATTTTATAGGACTTCATAAACCTTATAGAGATTTTGTGCTTCATTATAAGGTTGACAGGAAGTGCTAGCTCTAATTTCTTCCATAAACATCACAGGGAAATGTGAGAAATAATTATCTTAGGTGTTGTTTGATACTCTTGCTTTTTAAGAAAGGCAGCTCAAAAAACTGAAATAGAATTTTGACCCATTTATAAAACTATCCTTCTCTCCCTCCTTGCCTGTCTCCCTTCCCCCTTCCCTTCCCCCTCCTTCTATTCTTCTTCCCTCTCTCCTTCCCTCCCTTCCTCCTTTCCTTCCTCCCTTCCTTCCTTCCTACTTCCTTTCCCTTCCTGCCTCCTTACTTCCCTATCCCTTTCACTCTCTGGTGTCTTTCTTTCTCCTCCATCTCACCAATCCTTCTTCCTTCCTTTGATTATTTTTCACTGCCAGCTCCTAAGTAAGCAACCTCTCCTGCCTCCATGGGGAGTATGAGTGGCTGCTCTCTGCCTTCCCCGGGGCCTCGGCGTCCATCCCTCCTTCCCTGCTAACTGAAGTCTGCGTTTTATCCGCCCTGCTATTCTTGGCAAAGAGGCCAATAAAATGGAGATAACAAGTCCCAAATCCCAGTCTGCAGGGAAGCTTCGCCTTGTCAATGAGAGATTAAAAAATAATGGCTGGGACCTCGGCAATGCTGGCTGCAGCCAACTTTAAAAAGTCCGGATCAGACCATCTGGGCTTTTTTTCCTTTATTTTTAAGGCTTTTTTTTTTTTTTTTTTTTTTTGCTCTAATCCTCCATAAGGCCTTGAATTTCCCTCATTAAGTTTTATGGTTTGGAAATGAAAAGGAAAAAGTAGGTACATGGTTCTTGACTCCTGAATTTAATCATCGAAGAGTCCCCTCTGAGGTCATCAGATTACAATTAGATTGCATTTTGTCAAAAGCAAATAGAGTGGTTATGTCCTAGAGTTCAAAACCTATGAGAGCTTCCTGTTTCCCAGTTCCCTTCTAGGGGCTCAACAGAGGATCCTGCACCTGCTGGCCACTTTTCCCACTGTGAATTTAAATGTCTCCAGAGCACCAGGTCTCAGAATTAGCATTTTCTATGTAACTGCTTACTCTCTGGATGGGTGAATGCCATTTCCTTTTAAAAGTGCCCGAGTCCCTCACTATTATGCAAGTGCTTAGAGGATGGCAAAGCCCAGAACACATTTCCCCAAGCATTTCTACTTCTTTCCTGAATTCTGAAAGTTACAGACTCTGAAAAGAGACGGTTACATTCTTTAATGACTATAAATGAATCCTGCTGACATGATATCAGGAGGAAATAAGGATAGGTGAAAGGAATATATTTTCTCATTTGGGGATGGGGATTTTAAAGTCTATTTCTTACATTGATCAAAAATCCTGATATTACAATACCTTATCCCTTTTCACATCTCATGACCCTCTCTTCTGGGAATTCTGCTTTCTAAAACACAGTGCCCTCTCTTTCCTCTCAAGCACGCAGACAGGAATATCTACAGAGACCAGGTTAAAAACAGGAGTGCGGAAGGAAGGTGGGATTAGGCAGTATGAGGGAGAAGTGGGACTGTGGACATGTGGACAATAGGATATTCCAGGCTTGGCTGATGAGTTGCCACCACCAGTCAGCCCCACTATAGCCATGCTAGATAGCAGACCCCAATGTGAGGCCAGAGCTTCCAATGTTTTCAAGCGAAGTCAAAAATCTTGATCAATATATGAAGTCTCCCAATATTTAAATAGTGGCTCATTTTTTATTTTTAACACCACGAAGGGCAAACAAAACATACTTGTGGGTGAGATCTGTGGACTGCCATTTTGTGACCTTTGATCTACAGCAAATTTTATTTATAGCCATTCGTTTTATCACAAAACCAACTATATTGTTATTCAAATATCTCATATAGTCAAATTTTCTCTCTCATTTTTAAGTTCCTTTAATTCAGGAATTGTGTTTTTCCTCTTATAGTTCCTAGAACATCTTTTGTAGGATTGAACCCAGGGTTAACTCTCTGTTATAACAAAACAAAACAATGAAAACCACAATGAATTGCAGAATTAAATGCTTGGAATACACTATTAAGTGATCTTTGTGTGGTATATTGAAGGACAGAACGATGGGGAGAACATGATTTTCTGTAGCCTCTGTCATTCTCTTCCTCAGTTAACTTTGGAAATCCTGTTCCTCATTCTTAGTTGCCAGCCATCGCTTTTTAAAGAGACATTCCTGAGTACAACTTCTGATTTCTTATCTTGTGGTTCTTCAGAGTATTATGGTACATCTTCCACTGTTATTCCATATAGCAGTACTTCCACAGAGTAGTAGCCATTGGAATCATCTAGAAACCTATGTCACATGCAGGCTAATCTTGTCAGGCCTGTGATGGAACACAGGAAGCTACAGCTTGAAAAAACTCCCCAGGTGATTTTGATGCACCTCTCATGAGGTGAAGGGAAACTTCTGTAGTATCCAAACCACAGCTTTATGTTCTCCTGGGGAGAGGCACTGTGGGGCTTGGGCTTCTGACTAAGCAGAAATTAGCCACCTAAAGGATGTGGTCCCCTTAGTTCTTCCAAAGCAATAAAATACAAGATGGAATTCCTGGTATGGCTTTACCTCCCTCCGTTTCCTGCTTCTACTCCCAACTTTTAAATCTTATTATATACATTTATATGCAATAGCACAGAGCCCAGTAATTCAAATGACAAACAAGATGACCTGGGCTGCTTGTGTGTGTTTGTGTGTCCTTTGAATTTTTTTTTTGGCTGGGTGAGGGGTCTCAGTTACCTAATACAGTCATCTGAATATTAGCAAATATATATATTTTAAATTTCTCAGTAGGAAGTTAGAATTCCTTCCCCCCGCCCCACCTGTTTGAGCCCAGTTTATAGTTTTCAGCCAGGTCCAGCCTGGTTCTGCTGCCTATTTCTGTAGTTCACATGGTTTTTATCCCTCATCCCACTTTATATCATTTCTTATGCCAACTACTTTGCAGTGGGGCTCATGGAAGGTCTTATAAATCACTGGGCACTCTCTCTCTTTCTCTCTGTCCTTCTGTGCCTAACAAAGTGTTCTGCACTCTGCAGACACTCATTTGGTGGATGTTTCCTATGAGAAAACATGTAGAGATAGCCCATGGTTTCTTCCCTTCCAAACATGTAGAGATAGCACATGGTTTCTCATAGATGCTCATTAAGAACTGTGAGTAGATGCCCTCAGGCTGTTGGGAAGTGGACTTGGGTGGAATTTTTGGTGTCTTTTATTCAGAGTATAGGGTCGATGATAGCACCATCACATGGTGAGTCAGCAGCAGCACTGCTGTTGGAACTGAGATCTCCCAACTTCCCCTTCCATGCTCTTTCCCTACAACTGGGGTAAAAAAACTGGCTCTAGCATCAGATGGCTCTTCCTACCCTGAACACGTTACATATCTGCTCTGTGCCTCAGTTCCCTTTTCTGTAAAACATGAATTGAAGATTCTTGTAGAATTTCAGGGAAGGTCAAATGAGTGGATGCACATTAAAGTATGTGGCACAGGGTCTGGCATGTGGTAAGCTCTCAGCTAGTATTGTTGTTATGATTTTACCAGGCTATGTGCTGGCCAAACTCCTAGCCCCTGAGGTTTCCCCCTTCCTTTGTGATCATCTCCACTCTACCCTGTGTTCCATTTCAGTGCAATGCTTTGCCTTCCCTGCCAATTCCAAAGCCTAAAATGATGTGTTCCACATGGTACAACTTGATTACTCATAGAGAGAGAACCAGATTTCAGCGGTCAGAAGGACTCACCACTGTAATTAAATGCCCTGAGATAAGTGGCTAATAATCAGAGAGAAAGCTTCAGGGAAGACATTCCCTCTTTAAAACATCAGATCAAAGGAATGAAATACAAGATCCAACAAAGACACTGGTCACGTTGGGAAGTCAGGTCAAACTGAAGGGAAGTGTGTATCACATCGTGTCATAGGTCAGGGTCCCAGACAGAAGAGCCATGTGGACCCAGCCACTTTCATTTAATCCCTGGAGAGTCCCAGAGGAATCAGATGTGTGGTTTGCTGTCAGTTTCCACCCAACCTGGTCAGCTGGTCCCAGAGAAACCTGGTTATGTTGTGGACTTGTTCAGTGACAGCTGGTCAGATAACGGCCTCAAAAGTTCCACACTTTGTTGCATGAAAATATATTGAACTATCTCTTATAATGTAAAAAGCTCTGCAAGATTAGTTCTTGCTCATCTCATGTCATGCTCTTTTTTCACAGACTGTCGTCTGGTAGGGTGAGTCACTTTTCAGTTTTGGAGCACACCAGCCCCATTGCTGCCTCAGAGACTTGACATGTGCTTCTCCTTGCTAAAACTCTCCTCTCTCTCTTTATCACATCTTTGGTCTCTAAAAAGGTCTCTAACGTAAGTCAAACACCTTACCTACCTCTGCCAAATCATTCTATTTCAACATCATCCTTTTTTCCATTAGGCAGATTGTACCCTACTTTGTAAATATACGTATATATATTTTTCTTTTTTCTTTCTTTTTTTTCCTCCTGTTACCACACTGGAATAGCTCTATGACCACACGTGTAGGATCTGTCTTATTCACCATTGTATCCCCAGGGTCTAGCCTGGCAATTAGTGCTCAATTTTTAATGAAAGAATAAATGAATGAATAATTTGCTTTTCTTTTATTAACACCCTGGAAATAAAAGCACTGTATCAGTTGGGAAGGTACAGAGGCACCATTCTGCTTGCAGATTCTAACTGCTTTGCTTTTGCTTCTTGCTAGCCTGTTTATAATGCACAAGGACAGTTAGCTTAGAATATCACTTTGTTTAAGGGAATATATCCAAGCAAATGCAAAGGGTCTCTTTAAAAAAAAAACCAAAAAAGTCAGCTTAAGAATCAAATAATTATTTTGGAGGAAATGGCAGCAAATTATCTAGATTTTCAACTTAAACTCCCCAGTTCCCTGAAGATCTTTTTCCCTTTGCTAATGGATTAACTCTAATGGCCCGCCATAATGCGATAGCAGCAAGCTTGTTGGGTGGTAAATATCCAACCTTCGTTTCTAAAAACACCGGGGGAAGGAAATCATGCTCTGAAATGGAGCCAGCAGTTACACTTGCCAGGCTAAGAGTTACAAGGGCCGTCAGGCCTCCTGCTTTAGGGCAGAAGTTGGTCACCAGCTGGGCTCAGAAGAGATTGCTCCAAACCCCCTGCCCTGACATTGCACAATTAAGTGCATTTCAGTAAGGACTTTTGCCTTTTTTTCATACCATTCCACACCGGCTACTCTCAGAGGCGAGATCCTGGGCTGGATGGACCATTGGTCTGGCTCCACTGGGGCAATTCCTGTGCTTTGATGGTCTTAAACAACCTTGCTGAGAGATAAATGGGATTCTAAGAGGATTTTGAGATAAATTCCCACAGCTATGAAGATAAAAACATTTGACTCCAGTTTTGATGTAAGCAGCAGCCTCAAATATTTAAAGTCATTTGCTTCATTTATTTTCTAAACTGTCTCCACACGTGCTAAAGGACACAGTTGCCCTGCCTAGAGTAATCTCCACTTGGTCCTCAGAGATTTTTCACTAGGACTTCTGCAAGCTGATTCACCTGTGGAAGTGGCCATAGGTGAATTTTCTTCTTTTTGAGGCTTATTGTATCCTTGACTCTGCTTTCTCCTCCAAACTGTACTGTGTATTTAAGTTTAAATATCTCTGTCAACACATGATTGTCAGTACATGCTGCTTAATATGAAAACTAGTATGGAAAACCCACTTTTTACTGAGTGGTTTTTGTTAGGCAATTGAGGCCTAAATGACACCACATTTTTAAGACAAATCATAAAAGGTAATAAGTTTTTGGTTAACCTTGCTTTGGGATCCTGGGTTAATTAATCCAACTCCCAAATGGGTTGGGTATCTACCAGGCTCCACTGTTGCTAGTGACTGCTCTCACAGACATGAGATGACACTCTAATATCAGAAGCGAATCATCCGTTCCTATGTCTATACCCAAGAGAAATGAAAACATACATCCATACACAAGTGTTCATATCAGCGTTATGTAGAATAGCACTCCCCCATAGAAGGAAACACCCCACATATTTATCCACTGATGAATGGATAAACAAAATGTGATATATCCACATAATTGAATACTATTGACAAAGAAAAGAAATTACATAGTGATACATGCTACAAGTGATGAAACTTGAAAACATTATCCTAAGTGAAGAAAGTCAGATGCAAAAAGCACATATTGTATGATTATATGGAATGTCAAGAGTAGTCAAATCCACAAATCTGTGATAGGGATGAAAGTAGGTTAGTGGTTGCCAGGGGTTGTGGGAAGGAGGAATGGGGTATGACTGCTAATGGGTTTCTTTTGGAGGAGGGGTGGTCTGAAATTAGATGGTGGTGATGCTTGCACAACTTTGTGAATATACTAAAAACCACTGGATTGTACACTTTAAAAGGGTGGATTTTATGGCATGTGAATTATATCTCAATAAAAATGTTATAAACATTAAGATACTCAGTAAGCAAGGAAATAGATAACAGAAACATTAGGTAGTGTAATGAGCTCCATTTAACCAGATGGAAAATGACCTAAAGGGAGGTACAGTTTTAGATTAGGGGATCAGGGAAGGCCTCTCTGAGAAGACATTGATTTGAGAACTAAATGAAGAAAAGGGTCTTGTTCTGTGAAGATTCTGGGGAAGGTGCATTATAGAAAGAAGAAACATGCTCAGTGTATTTGAAGCCTGAAAGAAAGCCCATGTGGTAGGAGCAAATGATCAGGGGGAGAGAATGATTCAAAATCAATTCAGAAATGTAGGCAGAGGCTAGTTTTGATACAGCCTTGCAGAATGTGACACAGAGTGTTTTTTTTTTTTTTATTTTAATGGGAAACCTCTGGGATATGATCTTATTTATGTTTGTAAGGAGACACCATTTCTACGGTGTAGAGGATGTGTTACAAAAGTAGAGTCTGATTAGGGAGTCATTGCAGTCTTCCACATCGGAGGTGAGGTAGCTTAGACCAAGTGGGGAGCAGGGAAAACAGAGGTAGTCAGATCAAGAGATGTTTAGATGTGGAGCTGTCAGGACTGAAATAGATTCATGATTCAGAAAGCTTTTATTGGTTATAACAGAAAGCTAAACACACAGTTGTAAAGACACACACAAGATTTCGTAGCAGCGCTATTACTGATAGCCCCAAATGACAAACTACCCAAATGTTTGGCAACAGTAGCATGGCTAAATACATTGTAGGGCGTTCACATAATGGAATACTATACCAGCAATGTTAAGGGAAAGAAAGAGCTTACCAGACTTCATTCAGTATTATTCCCTGTATGCAAAGGGAGGCTCAAATATGTACAATATTTGAGGCTCAAATAATGTACAATATTAGAAGTCTAGATCAGTGGTTACTTTTCCTGGGGTTGGTGACAGGGAGAGGGTACAAAGGGGAGCTTCTGGGGCTATTGGTAATGTTCTATTATTTTTTATGGGTGCTAGTTACATGGGTTCTGTTTTTGAAAATTCATCAAGCTGGACACTTGATTTTTCATTTTTATATATGCATATTGTACATCATTATAAAGTTAATAATGGGCCCAAATTGTCATGTGAATATTTATTAGAGATTTATGGACACTTCTGATTCTAGACTCACAAAGTACCTGGAGTTCAGCTGTTTTGAATCCATAGCATGTGGAAAATATTTGAGAGTTCTGGTTAACTAAATGTTTGGTATGATAATATGGAATGACTACTGGTAATAAGTGGATGCAGTTTTGGCTCCATTAATAATGGAATATTATGCCTTGTGGCATTGTTCCTCCATCTCACTAGTCATCATGATTGTCTTCCTTGCTACATAGATTTCTAGGTGTAGGGACTTTCTTGTGGATAGTTTATAAAGGATTCTTGATTTGGGGGTGGAGCTTTAAATGGTTGAAAATCTTTATTTATGAATGTATTTGTTCATTCATTTGTTTCCTTCTTTCATTCATTTAACAAATCATTAATAATAAATGAGTCTCTAGAATATGCAAATACTGTGATGGTACTATGAGACTATGAGATTAAGACATTGTCCCAAATACCCAGACAGTTCTATTTTAATAGGAATGAGACAAGTAAGTGGATAACTCTAACATATAGTGGTGGAGAGCAATGAAGTTTGGTGTGCACAAAGTAATGGTGTCTAATGATTAGGGCCATCCTGTCCTCTATAACTTTAGTATTTTATATTTGACCTATTCCTGTTTTGGGGGGATTGAGTCAACTACTATCCCTCCCATTTTATAGATGGGAGGCTTTTAGACACAAAGCAAAGAATTTAGCCAAGGTCACCAAACACAAATGATGGTTGTTCTCAAGGCTTTTGTCTTGCAGTCCTTGCTCTTCCCTAGAGACCAGGAGGCCTTCCCAGTAACCCTGAGTACATTGTTATTTCCTTGGAAACAAATACACAAAACCTCCCTATTGATTGTTTTATCAGTTTCTAGCAGATAAGAATTGGTGCTGACAGTAATTCAAAGTATTAGCTCTTTGTGAGGCAATTTATTGTGCTTGTGACAAGGCAGTGCTTAGGGGACCTAGAGATTCAGTGGGTTTTATTGTAAACCCTTGGAGTCAATGCAGTATGCTGTTCTTTAGTGGAGGCAGATTAGGGCTGCAAATATTATAAACTACTGCACTCACTCTAAACATGGTTTGGGATTCCAGTTCCACTTATCAGTAAGCAAAGCAGGAGACAAATTGTGAGTAAGGTTGACAATAGTTCTGGGTTTTAAGGCTGTTGGGCCTGGGGGACTATATCTTAGAATATTACTTCTTTTCTTACTAGGGTCTTGGTGATCTTTTAATTTTTATCTTCAGGCACAGTATTTTTTTCAGACTCTTAGTTGAGAAACTCTCTAATCAAAGTTACCGTATGAAACAGAATCAGTGGTACTCTGGTCAAGTGCAGGTGAGGTTTGGGAGCAGAGGTCTGTTCCTCCTAGGGCCTCATCCCCCCACAGTTGATACGTAGGTGGTAGGAATGGGGGTTCAGAATTACTGCTCAGTGTCATGGAGCTCAATTTGTAAACCACTCTAAACCCAGTAATTTAACAACAATTTAAAATTTTCTTGGAACCACAGTTTGTTAATTCTATATGTTTCATTTGTTCAGGGTTCTCAAAGCACTTGCATATACTTTGTGCCATTAGCTACTTTTAAATTAGCACCTCATTAAATGCTTTATAGACATCATCTTATTTAGTCTATTTCTGGCTTCAGCTGCTAGGACAGAGGAGGGTGCCTCAACTAGACTGGGCTTAGGGCAAGCCCATTGCTCTTAATTCAGTTGCCTTCTGTGTCCCCCTTTCAGGCAGAGAAGAAGCTTGGGGTATCATTCCGTAGACTTCCTTCTGACTGACCTCATCTTGTCACTGCACACATCTTATAGGTTGTACTGGAAACCTAATAGGGGATCTCCCTCCAGAACCCCAAGTAGAGGGCAGGGCTGACCTTGGCATCATTCTCCTGAAATCATGCAGTTTACCTCTTCCCTGGGGAGGATCTCAGGATCTCTGAGTCAAGCACATAGTCTGCCCTGTGACTCTTCCTCTTTCTTTTTCAGGGGGCATATCCTTCCTATGGTACTTTTCATGAGGCTGTTAAGTCCAGACCCCTCCTGGGCCTGCTCTATTGAATGGAAGCCAAAACGATTTAGGAATTCCTGTCAGCAGGACTTACCTTAGGCCCTTCCAGTGTGTCTGAGGCAGCTGCTTTTATCCCCCACTTCCTTGTGCTCCACAGACACCTCACTTTCCTGGTGCCTCAAGAAACTGGCCAGTGATTCTCAAACTTTAGTACAAAACAGTGACTTTGGGCTCTGCTATGTGTGCTGACATCAGGGTGGCTCTGTCAAATTTAACTCAGTAGGTCTGAGTTAGGGCCCAGGAATCTGCATCTTGAATAAAGATTCTTCCTCTTCTCTCCTCACCCCACAACCAGGTGATTCTTATGTGTGATTTTAGAGTCCTACTTTGAGAAACACTGTTAGGCCTTGGAGAGCCACTGCCATTACATCTGTGAGAAGATCTCTCTCTCTCTCTCTCTCTTTTTTTTTTTTTTTTTGATTTTTTATTGAATAATGTTCTTGACATAAAAATGCAGACAAACATTTTATTTCATTCTAGGAGTAGGAACCAACTCTGTAAGTGAATTTACACACCACCACTTGACTTACCATTTCAAATTTAGTGATTAGATTAGGGAGTCAAGATAACTTGGTAAAACTAAAAAATTTTCAGTGTCTCTCCTCACGTTGGTGCTGTGAAGATTAATTTCATATTTTGGAGCAATCTCGTATTTTGGCCACTTTATAGAGAACCTATATAGTAACATTTGACAACTTATGGTTTATCTGTCCAAAGAGAGTCTGCTGTGCATGCTAGGGGCAGCATCAGCGTCATTGCAAATCAGAACACACAACGGTTGTAATGCTGCTTAACTGGAGGACGGTCCTCATCAGAGCCTCAACCTTTTCCTTTGACCACTTCATCAAAGTAGGATGTAAACTGCGGCCAGCACCTCACCTGGCAACTTGGTTAAATATGTTGACTTAAATTTTTAAGTAAGAAATAGAAGTCTAATTCAGCTTTCTTTTCTTCAACCAAATACACACACTGAATAATTCAAGCCTACTCCATGAAGTATAATAGTCATCATTATAAAGAAAATGACATTTCTTAATTGTGTTGACATGTTCTTGCTTCATCAAAATACATTAATAATACCTTTGGAGTAAAAATCTAGAAGCTGAGGATGTTGGGGTCTCATTCCCTCATGGTCATGTTCAAGGAAGTTACCAGAAGCAAGTGTTCTATGTAGCACTTGGTTAGAGTGACTCGCTCTGCTAATAACATAGGGGGATCAAAATTGAAACCTGAGATTGAAATTTACCCTGTGCTCACACTGTATATTCTATTGCCAGGTGTTGGAAAGGCTAAAATTACCATAAGCTTAATGGGAACCTTTTAATCCTTTTCATTTCTTGCAGATAAGAAATTGTGAAACCATCTAAGAGATCCACAGGAAATTTCCACTGCAAAGCAGAGTCCTGCAGGTAAGGAACCAGTGTTTGCTAAAGTTTGGGTGCAGGGCCAGGTGTATCTGATCATTCTGTTCCTTTGCCAGATTGCCTGCATTTCAGTAAATACCAAAGTGGTGTCGAAAATGTATCTGATGATGAGTTAAATCCAGGAGTAGTCTGTTCCCTGCCACGTAGGAAGTATGACCTTGAGAAAAAATCACCTACACTTTAACTCTTATTTAGAGCATCAGCATTTAAGAGCACTAAGTTTTGATTCAATACAACTAGATCGAAGCCAATTTCTGCCTCTCCGTGCCTGTGTGAGCTTGAGAAGGTAGCTCAAATATGTAAAGCTGCAGTTTCCTCATCTCTCTGAGCACCCTCATAGTGCTGCGGACATAATGAAAATAGCTGCTATGTGTAATGTGCTCTGAAGAGTGCCTGACACAGAGTAATTTTCAGCAAAGGTTGCTAACAATGGCTGTTTCAGAGGTTATTTCCTCCTTTGTAAATGGGGAATAATAAATGCCCCTTGCCTAATTTCTGTTTTGATTTATATAAATAAACAGTTGTGTAAATAAGTGGGTTTCGGAAACTGTAAAGTGCTGCATCATTTCAATTTTTCTTTTCTTTTTAGTATTAGTATTGAGGCTGCTAAGCAGAAATAGCTTTGTTACTGACTCTGTGGGGCACCCAAAGAGAGATGTATTAACTCTTCAGTGACAGTGGGGCCCAAGGCAAGAATACAATGAATATCCAGAAAACAATGGCCAGGGAACATACGACATAAGGGTGACATACATGTTAATGCCTACATGCCACCACTGCTGAAGTAATTCACAGTGGTGCAAGGGGTGATCAGAATGAAGTTCCTGGGATGGAGGAGAGGGATGAGGACAGGGTTTGAGACAAACAGGGGCTATGGTAAATTGCTGGTGTTTTCTATAGAGATTGCTGGTATAGATCCTCCCGGCCTATCCTGAGTCCTACCAGCAAAGCCGTGGCACCACGATAGTACGGTTTTCCCTTTTCCAGACTTTCAGTTACAGTGCTCGTTCCCTTCCTTTCAATGTCTTTCTCTTTTTGCTTGCCCAGCCTTCCTGACTCCTCTTAATTCAAGGTTTAGACAAAGTTACCAGCATCTTAGTAGGAATTAGCTCAGTGTTTCTGGGAGTATTTGTAATTTAAAAGCTTCTCTCTGCGTAAAAAATTTCAAGGACTGAATGGATCATGGTAACATTTTAGGAGACAATGGCAGCCAGTGTGGAATACTTTACTAATGCTGTTCAAGTCATTGGTATCTAGCAAGGTATGTGCTATTTATGCCAAACGCCAGCTTTCCTTGGTGTGATGGGAAAATGAGAACAGGAAGCTTTAGCAACAAGTAGAACTTTGCTGTGGGGCCTTTTCTTATTACTGATCAATAAATAAGGTCAAAGTTACTGGGTTAAAAAAAAAAAAAAACTGTCATGTAAATTCCAGTAAACCTTTGGCCATGTGACTCATTGCATTCTCCCTCATTCAGAATTCATTTTCTTCCATACCTATATTTGATTTCAATTAAAAAAAAAAGACAGCTTGCTTAATCTTTCCCACAAACTGATACGGTGTATACCTGAGTGAACGGGACAGTTTTCCTTATAAATTATGTATAAAGTCCTCAACTGCCGCCTCTCTCTTAGAGACTCAAAAGAAAATTCAATTTCTCTTAGCTTATTTTTTCATGGTTCTTGGGATATTCATTTCAGATTTTCCACTCATTTTTATAAATGTCTTATTTATTCAAGCTCTTCATAGAGGAAAGTAATGCTGTGCATTGCTGATTTTATTACTCTGGAC